>NC_092704.1:19187131-19487131 GCF_964275005.1 Diadema setosum | reverse complement strand
GTGTGTACCCGTTCTGGCCGGTGGCAACCACATTCCACAATTTTAGATTGCACAGGTAAAACACATGAAGGGTAAAAAAACAACAGTAATGTCATGTTTGTACGTGTACAGGGTGTAATGATTTCAGAAGTAAACAAAATATTTGGCATGACTCCTCAACATTTAAAAATCGTCGTTGAGAAATAACACAGAGGAAATTTTGAACAAATTTAGGAGAGAACATTAGAGAATGATATAAAGAATACAAGAGACTCAACAAAAATAACAACAACAATAAAATATGTGCTGACATAGCCTAATTCATTTCCCATCCGATTAAAGCAAGAACCGAGCAAGCGGAAAAACCGAGCAATTAAAAAACAATATAAAAAAATATTACGTGTTGTTTTCACCGCTTAATCGTAGCCACCCTTTTGATGAAACACTAACAATCGCTAGAATCGTAATTGCACATTTTTTATATCTACTTCTTGTGACTATTTTTGTTTTAATAGTTTTTTGTTCTGTTTTCAGTTCTATACCAAAAAAAAACAAAAAAACAAAAACAAACAAGCAAACAAAAACTGACATTTTGAGAGTGTAATGATTTGTGCTCTGTCCGTAGTTTTTATTGGCTCACTTTGTATATTTCTTTCAACAAATTAAACGCACTTTTTACTTCACAGAATCCCGAAATGTGAGGCGCTTGCAACTTCCAGTTGAATTTTACTTTGATGGATCTTGCGTAAATGATGACACAAGCAGACTCATAAAAGAGGCAT
This sequence comes from Diadema setosum, assembly GCF_964275005.1. Lineage (NCBI taxonomy): Eukaryota > Metazoa > Echinodermata > Echinoidea > Diadematoida > Diadematidae > Diadema > Diadema setosum. Next base: position 19,486,370 of record NC_092704.1, on the reverse strand, counting down.
TCTTAAGGAACATCAGATCTGCGTTGGTTACCAAAGACGTATGCTCTGCTGAAGATAGCTGCTTGGTGGAAAATGTTCGAGTGAGATGTGGAACTAACATCAACCGGAGAAGGAGAAATGTGCAGTCGCCGGAACTCGGGGAGTTGTATGAGAGGTCCAAGAACCGACGTTATCACGTGACTAACGTAAATGGACGCCACCGAAGACAGGTCCTGGAAGCTCAACAGTAAGACTCTCCTCGCATGATATAAAGTAAAAACAAACCAACAAACATTGATACAAATGCCAAATCATGGTTTGCGCATTTGGATGATTGATAGATATACGTAAAGAGTTCTCCAAACACATCCAAAAGTTGTATTTACCTGTGACAGTTTCGACGACGGGCTGATCTTTCTCAAACGATAGCTAATTGGCAACTGATGATGTGGCGCCAATCAGCAATCACCCAGGTGTGACATTCGAGTGATGGCGCCAAATCATCAGCTGCCAATTAGCCATCGTTTGAGAAAGATGACAGCCCGTCGTCGCAGGTAAATACAACTTTTGGATGTGTTTAGAGAACTCTTTGCCTGTTGGTACAAATGACCTTATACTAGCTGGTCCATTTTCTTTTCATTTAAGAGACACAGAGGTATATTGCTAACCTTACTCTGCTAAATACATACATCTCTTGACATTTTTGACGATCAGTTCATGTTAAAATTAAGAGAGGCTATTTCAAAACTCCTCTGTTTTACAGAGAATTTCTCACGATATTGACAGACATAATTATTACCATTATCTTTCTAGATCAGTTGTCTTTTTGTATTCGATCAAGTCTGCGAAATCTTGATCGGATAAAAAAGGAACGTTTACGTTTATTTCACAGAATCCTTGTTGAATTCGAAATATCGACCAATTTCATCGCCGTGGCTAACGAGACGAATTACCAATCATCACTGCAAACTGAGGAAAATCTGCTTGACGTCATTGAGGAAATGATAGATGAGGACGTGTTCGAACTAGACCTTGGTACGGATGAAGAAGACATAGGTTTTTCCAGTTTCGACCACACCTTCATCCAAGGCGAATGTGATGCCGGATATTGGGCCAACAATAATGACTATAATTGTGGTATGGCGTCAATACTTAAACAATTTCATAACTTTCCAAATCACTAGTTGGCTAAAAAGATACGGATCGTTGTGTAGTGGCGTAAATTGTTGATGAATCACTTTAAGAAGTCGATACAACAGTTATCTGTAAATCAAATTTTTCGTAAGCAACGCATAGATCTTAACATACAGGACATCGACTATCATCATTACACAGCAATGACGAACAAAGCAATCATTTTTAGCATCAGATATAAGTTGCAGATTTCCTTCTTTTTTTTAAGAGACATTTTGTCTCTTACCATTTTCGAGGCTCAGAATTTTTGTTCATACTTGTTGCTGTTGTTGGTTTGTTATAACCTCAATTGTGTAAAAAAAAAACACTTTCAGACAGGGTGATTTTCTAGTTAGCTGTATTTGGCCTGAAACACCTGCGGATATTTGAGCAAACATACACTTTAAGCCAAGTGTGAATACAACCGTGAATTCAGTGGTTATTAGATGGGAAATTTCTGCTCGATCATATTACTAGATGTCCTGTGTGTGCCATACATATTGGTAGATGTCCTGTGTGTGCCATACAGGTGGCCTTTCGAATAGGTATTGTTGATGATGGTCAAATCTAGACTCCTCTTATTTTGTTGTTGTTGTTGTTGATGATGCCCTGAGTATCAAGTTCAAGTTCATATTTATTCGTTTTTTCCTCAATATACAAACATAAATCTCACTTTCTTAAGTGACAAAAACAACGCATACAATTGTACAGAGAAAACAACAATAATAGGAAAAAATAACAGTAGCGATACATTGCAATAGTTGCTAAGATAACGAAAGTGAAATAGTTTTCAGTATATGCACTGTGTGAAAAAAAAAGTAGTCCGTCTTTAATAGGGTCACGTGTCATATCTGAGTTGCTGACTTGTATGCACTGGCCACAGCTTTAAAGTTTTTTATTTGTATGCAGGTCTATCATGGTATACTCTCAACCCATAACTTCGAATTATGGTTATTCAAGAGTACTGTGGTATCTACCTGTATAAAGGATTATTTATATTTGTAGACATGTGCAATTCAGCCTTTGACTGCCAGATGTGATTTTTATAAAGCATGTATAATTATATTGATTGTATTTTATTCAATTCAATTCAATTCAATAGTGTATTTATTTCCATCATCAAAAAGTAAAGAAAAAGTTTACATAATCCGAAGTGATACAATTTTTTCATTTTTTTTTACACTCGTCTGATAAAGGATTTTTTTTTCAAATACAATATAAAGTATATGTACGAATGATATAAAAGAGAAACAATGGACTTTGCCATGGCAACAAAAATAGTAAATAGTCACAATGATGGAAAACAGTGTTCCACTAAGAAAGCCAAGCTTGTAAGACGTGGAACACTGGGACAAAACAACAACAGCACTAATTTGATATACCAATAAAACATATTTATTTTAAATTCTTCTACATACTATTGTACATTTACTCATTGATATATGATGCTGATACTATGAACAATACTTACTGGAATATTAGAATGCAAACATATAAACTATAACATATCACATTTGTGGCACAGACACTATGGGGCCATGTATGCCAAGAAAATTGAACGGAAAGGAAGATATGCTATCGACCACAAAAAACAAAACAAAACATAACGTCAACAATAACAACAATAACAACACAAAACACAGAATTAACAGAAAGAAATGAAGGGTGCACTCCTGTTGCGTAGCAAGGAATATTTAAAGTTCTTATTGGCTTCCTTCTGCAATATTACAAAATAATACTCCAAGTCATTGTTTGAGGTTGTTTCTCCTTCCCTCTATTGCATATATTGCATATGTTTAATGACGTTTGGGTAGGGCCTACACTTTCGTTGCGTAGCAACGAATATTTCTCGTGCCTATTGGCCTCTTCGACCTTATAGAATATTATCATATTCTAAAAGTCTTTGTTTGACCTTGTCATCTCTTCACATGTATTGCTTAATTCAACATACAATAGTGCCATGTTCGCCAGGGACATACTATTCGAACGAGACCAGAAACTGTTTACAGTGTGAAAAGGGCTCGTACCAAGACGCAGAGGCTCAGACGAGCTGCAGACAGTGTCCAGAAGGACAATTCACAGAAGGACAGGGTGCAAAGAACATTTCAGCATGCAAAGGTGGGAAGGATGAATCTCAGTCACAGCACGCATTACCAACTCCACAAATTGTTAAGTATGACCAGTTATGACCGAAGGGAAATGTGTCGTTATCGTTGAATCTATGAGCTTTACAGATACTTTGAATTTACAGCTGCAAAGAATTATCATGCTTATGTGAAACACATTTGTTGATGGGACTAGAGTATCATTTGTTTTATTCCGTCCACAGATGAAGTGATAATATTGTTTCTTTCTGCTTTCTCAGAGTGTTTTCCATTATTTTGAAATGCACGACACAAAAGACATTCAATTGAAAACTTGCCCTCTCAGCCTAATGAGTAATTTTACTGAGTTATTATTATATAATGGTACGTTGCGAAATATTGTTATATCTAAAAATTCCACTGCCTGCAGATGTCTGTCACCCCGGGCACAGCTCTGAATCGGGTGTCGCGCCATGCTTCCCGTGTCGCATCGGGAGCTACCAACCCAGTGTCTTGGGGACTGACTGTATTTCTTGTCCGGTTGGAACAACCACTACACACGTAGGATCAACGTATGTCGATCAGTGCCAAGGTGAGCATGGTCTTTTACATGTATTTTGTTAAAAAACTTCAGAAAAATTCAATTTAGGTACCTGTCGAATGATTGAATGATATTGGTTAGTGATTCATGAACTTTGCGTTGGTGTGTTATAATATTTTCGAACACTGGCTAGGACTGCTGATTTTCGAAGTAATCTTAGCTGCCTAACACAATGCGCTGGGCTAATCAAATCGGAAGTATCCGTTCTTTTCTTTTTCTGTGGTTTACACAGTGGTATGTGAAGCCGGAACCTTTTCGATGACAGGATTTGCCCCTTGCTCACCGTGTCCAGCGGGTAGCTACCAACATTTGCCTCAACAGTCACGTTGCTTTCCATGCCCAGGAAACACCACTACTCGTCATGAAGGGACCTCGCTAGCTTCCTTGTGCAGCGGTAAGGGAAATGCTCCACAACTTTAACCCTAACTAGGCTGGGCTATTTAGGAGATGATGGGGGGGGGGGGCTCCCAGGCCCCCCTCCACATCTCGGCCGTCGACCGCGCGATCGCGACGAAGATTGGCACACACATTGCCTATGATGTAATCTAAACTACCGCGAAGTTAGTTTTTTCAAATTGTCATTTATGCTAAATTATGCTAATTTATGCATAATGATGCATGAAATCAGACAATTTGGTGTAAATCACTAAATAAAGCTCAAAACATGCGCATTTTTGTGCAAATACTCTTTTTAGTGTCCTTAGCAAATGTAAGAGAAAAAAAATGTGCCATCAGAAAAAAATTCTTAAGTGTTTTATTGTTTTTTTGAATTTCTTATGTATTTCTTTGTTTTTTCGATGAAATTTGTCGGCGACATTGTTCGAACAAGAAAAATTGTTATTAATTGGTTTTAATCAATAAAACACCAAAATAATCATGCTTTTATGAAATTTGCCTGTAAGCACAGTTTGCATTGAAAAAGTACACAAATTCACGTTTTTGAGCAATTTTTGGTCTGTCATGCACGTACATATTTATGCGCAACTTTGGAACCAAATCGCAAATTTGGTGTCAAAAGATGCGGGAGACTCGAAAAAAAAGTCCTAAAACGTCGCGGCGATAGCTTTTCGCGATAGCGATACATCGCGCGGAACGTGGAGGGGGGGGGCTCGGAGCCCCCCCCCCCCCCCCCTCGGCCTAGTTAGGGTTAAACGCTCTGTGATATTGTTTTCCTTTTTTTCATTTTGCCCACTGCTTGTGCATTGAGTATTTTCTTGCATCATCTTCATTTTGATCAATATTGTGTTAAGTTATGGTGATATCATTTTACATGACATGCATGACATGTGTACGAAGTCACGTGAAAGGCAGTTTCGAGAAATACACAATGCTGAACGAATCTCTATGAATAATTCCATGACTTCTTCATTTTTCAGATGTTGACCACTGCGAGACTTTGCCATGTCTGAACGACGCTACTTGCGTGAACGCTGGTCCGTCCTACAGCTGTCTATGCATGGCTGGCTACACGGGTATCAACTGCCAGAAAGAGATTGATGAATGTGAATCGAACCCCTGTGCTAATGGAGCGACCTGTCATGATTCTCTCAATGGCTTCGATTGTTTGTGCGCTCAAGGTTACTCGGGTATGTGTGTGTGTGTTGGGGATTCCTTTGTAAAGATAATGTAATTATTCAGTAATGTTCTTGTGCTTTATGTGTTGCTCATTATCATTATTTCTGAAATTCATTATTGTACAATGCAGTTTAACGTCACAGACGCTCTGTTGTATAAGGTAGGTCTCTCGGCTCTGAATCAGACTAGCCTGTGTATTATGTAAAAGAAGACTGGGTAGATAGATAAATAAACAAATTATAATAATATTACTTATGTTTTGTCAACTAGCTATATTGTCAACTAGATTGTTAACTAGATTCGGCTCTGAATCAGACTAGCCTGTTTATCATTTAAAAGAAGACAGGATAGAATAGATGGAATTCATAGTAATTATAATAATATTAGTCATGATTTGTCAACTAGCTATGCCACAGTGACCAAACCAAGTTTGATGTAGCATATTTTCCAAGATGAGTCGTTTTGACATTAATTTATGCTCCCTGAACGTTCGCGGTTTAGCAGATAGGAAAAAAAGAGCCGAATTATTTATGTGGTTGAAAGATCAAGATGCCAATATATATTTTTTACAAGAAACACATTCCACCCCAGAAACTGAACAAGATTGGAAAGATCAGTGGGGATCGTCTGGGATACTTTTTTCACATGGAAATTTGAATAGCAGGGGTACGTGTATTTTGTTTCGCAATTTAGAGCAGGTAGTGGTGAAACAAGAACTGTATGATAAGGACGGTAGATTTGTTTTATTGGATATATCTATATCAGATACCATCATCACTTTAATTAATATTTATGCGCCCAATTCAGACGATCCGGGATTTTTTGATAATATTGTTATGTATTTGGAACGTTTCGAATGTCAGTCAATAATATGGGGAGGGGATTTTAACTGTGTATTGGATGTTAATATTGATAAGAAAGGTGGGCGTTCAGTTACCCATTTTCATGCGGTTAATGTCATACAAAGTGTTATGCAAGAATTATCTTTGATTGACGTATGGAGATTCAAGAATCCTCTGAAATTTAGATATACATGGCGGTCAAAATATGTGCAATGCCGATTAGATTATTTTTTGATTTCACACCATTTAGTTTCTCAAGTGAAACGTTGTGATATATTACCAGGCTATAAAAGTGATCATTCTGCTGTTATTTGTAATATCAGAGTGAATAATGTAACAAGGGGTCGGGGATTTTGGAAGTTTAATGTGTCTTTATTGCAAGATGAAACATACACTTCTCTGATTCGAGAAAATATACAGATGATAAAAAATAACCATTTGCAAGAGATGAATCCAAATATGTTTTGGGAGTATCTTAAATGTCATTTAAGATCAATTACTATTGAGTATTCTGTTAAAAAATCTAGGCAAAGATGTAATCATGAAAAATATTTATTAAATAGACTCAAGAATTTAGAAGAACAGATTTCAATCGATCTAGATTCTGATATTCAAAGACAAATTGATGAATGTAAACAAGAGTTGGAACATTTTTATGAATTTAAAACAGAAGGTTATATTATACGTTCAAGGGCTAATTGGGTCGAATATGGAGAACGAAATTCAAAATATTTTATTAACTTAGAAAAAAGAAATCAACGTTTAAAAACTATAACAACTTTATCCACTGAGGATGGTGTGATTTTGAATTCTATAAAAGATATACTCAACGCTGAAAAAGTATTTTTTGAAAATTTATATGCCACTGAAAGCCCTCCCATTGTTGATTTAAAGGGATTTGCAATATTAAATCAAGATAATCTAACCCCCAAATTATCAGATGATTTGCAATTAAAATGTGAAGGCCCAATTTCTTTGCAAGAATGCATTGAAGCACTTAAAACTATGCCCAATAATAAGACCCCTGGAACTGATGGTTTTCCTTCTGAATTTTATAAGTTTTTTATTCAAGACCTTGGTCATTGTTTAATTCAAAGTTTTCATTATTCCTTTGCTCATAAGAAATTAACAGTTGATCAAAGGAGAGGTGTTATAAATCTCATTCCTAAAAAAGATAAAGATTTATTACATTTGAAGAATTGGCGACCAATATCAATTTTGAATACAGATTATAAAATCATTGCGAAATGTTTGGCTCTTCGTCTTAAAAAAGTTTTGCCAGAAATTATAAATCATGACCAAACCGGATTTCTTCCAGGGAGATATATTGGAGAAAATATTAGATTAACACTTGAAATGATTGATTATACGAATAAGACGAATATTCCTGGGTTTATGTTTTTGGCTGATTTTGAAAAGGCATTTGATAAATTAGAATGGAATTTTATTATTCAAACATTGCACTTTTTTAATTTTGGACAAGAGTTTATAACATGGATTGAAATATTATACACTGATATAATGTCTTGCGTTGTAAACAACGGTCACGCTTCTGAATTTTTTTATTTACAACGTGGCGTTCGTCAAGGGTGCCCTTTAAGTCCGTTACTGTATATTTTATGTAGTGAAATACTTGCAATATGGGTTAGAAATGATCTCAACATAAAAGGTATTAATGTTTGTGGCCGTGAAATTCTTATCAGCGCTTATGCCGACGACACTACGTTCTTTTTGAAAAATCCAAATTCTTTTTTTAGGTTGTTACAAATATTGGACCAATTTAGAATTTTTTCAGGTTTAGCAATCAACCGTAATAAGAGTGAGATTGTGGCTCTTGGCTATTATAAAGCATATCCACCAGATATAAACAACTCCGGTTTTAGTTTTTCTAGTGGACCATTTAAGTTACTCGGAATCACATTCACTACAACTTTAAATGACATGTTTGAGTTGAATTATATACCCAAGAAAAGAAAATTATTGGAAATTTTGAAAATTTGGTCGAGAAGATATTTAACACCCATCGGGAAAATTGTTATATTAAAATCTTTGGCTCTTTCTCAATTAATTTTTTTGTTTTCGGTATTACCTTCTCCACCAGCACAATTTATAAAAGAAATAGAACAAATAGTATTTTCTTTTATCTGGGATGATAAACCCGATAAAATCAGTCGGACCACAATAATTGGAGATTACTGTCAGGGAGGTTTAAAGATGTTTCATTTTTCATCTGTAATTTCAGGACTTAAAATCACTTGGGTGAAAAGATTATTAAATGATCAAAATAGAGGAAAGTGGAAATGTTTCTTTGAATATTATTTAGAAAACTTAGGGCACAATATGATTTGGTATTGTAATATGGCCCGAACAGAAAACAAAATCAATTTGATACAAAGTAGTTTTATACGTGAAATTCTTAGGGCTTGGTGTGATTATACCTTTTCCCCCAAGTTATCTGTAGAACAAGTGAAAAACCAAGTAATATGGTTTAATTCATTAATTCGTATAAATAATGAGATTGTATTTAAGAAAATGATGTTTCAAAGGGGTGTAATAAAGATTAAACAATTATTGAGTGATGATGGTTTATCTTTTTTAAATTTTGAACAGTTTCGCAATAAATACGGTGTTTGTTGTAATTTTTTAGAATATTTTTCAGTTATTCATGCAATCCCCTTAGAATGGAAAAAATATATTGAAGAGAAATCAGTATATGATAATGAAATAAAGACGCAACAAGAAGAAGCAATATATAATTTGTTTAAAAGAATTAAGATATGTCGATATATACATCGAATATTATGTGAGAGGATATTTCAACCACCTAAATCAGAAAGGAAATGGGAAGAAATTTTTAATCAAAACTTAGACTGGACTAAAATATATAATGTTCCTTTTACATCTACTTTAAATCAAAGACTTCGTTATTTTCAGTACAAAATTTTACATAGAAATATTGGTGTTAACAAATTACTTTTTGCAATGGGGCTATCTGACACACACCTCTGTACGTTTTGTTCGAGCTCCACAGAAACAATCGCACATCTATTTTGGGAATGTGACGTTACCCAAAGATTTATCGCTCAAATACAAGAAATTATGTTACAGAATAAAATTCAAATTACTAAAAGTTCCTTTATACTTGGTTCGACAGAAAATCCAAAATGTTACAACGTGGTTTATTTGTACGCAAAATACTTCATATTTTCTGTCAAAAATAAAAAGAAATCGTTACATTTTAGCCAATTTTGTAAATTCTTAAAACAAGCACAGAAAATAGACAAATATATGTCTGAGAAAACCAAAGGTTTTGTATCTAATATCAATTGGAATCGTATTTATATTGTTTAACTGTTTCGCATTTACCTGTCAAATTTCGATCATCTCTCTTTATGTACTGCATGTGACATTATTTTATTTTGTACCTGAATGTTTATATGAATAAATTTTCTTTGTGAAAAAAAAAAAAAAGTTTGATGTAGCATGGTTAAAGTGTAGCTTGATCCATCAAAGTAATTTCTTTTCTCAAATCATGTTATCTCCCCTATCTATACATTCATAAATACATACACACACACACACACACACACACACACACACACAGAGTTTGCATAGAATGGATATTTCCTATGCTTTCTGTCATTTCCATTTCCTTCTTTACCTATAACACGCACACACACACACACACTCTCTCTCTCTTTCTCTATCTATCTCTCCCAATCTCCCTGTCACTCAATGTGTCTTTTAAATCTTGCAGGTTTAAGGTGCGAGTATGACATTGATGAGTGTTTGACAGTTGAGCCGTGCAGGTACAATGCAACCTGCATAAATCTTGACGGAGATTATCAATGTCGATGTCAAGATGACTTTACTGGCAAGGATTGTGACGTCGAGATCACCCCGTGTCAACCTGACCCCTGCCAGAATGGAGCAACTTGCTCCCTCACCCAGCTGACTCCTAGTGGGTACGAGTGCCATTGCGTCCAAGGCTATAGAGGGAAAAACTGTTCAGGAGACATTAATGAATGCAAGAGTAGTCCATGTCAAAATGGCGCTTCGTGTCTGGACCTCATCGGTAGTTTCAGCTGCGTTTGTACTCCAGGATTCACAGGTTTCTTGTGCGACATAGACGCAGATCTCTGTGCGAATGTCACGTGCTCGAACGGGGGTACATGCAGTGAACTCGGAGGGACCGCAGTCTGTCTATGTACCATCGATTTTACAGGAGATTTCTGCGAGGAAACCAGAACAGCTTGCACGGATGAGCCATGCCTAAACGGAGGTGTGTGCATCGACATGGACTTGGCTTACTCGTGTGTCTGTCCTGATGGATTTATTGGGCAAGACTGTGATATCCCAGAGGATAACTGTCAGTACCAACCATGCTCCAACGGTGGAACTTGCATAAATAATGGAACCAGCTACACCTGCTCCTGTAAACTCGGTTTCAATGGTAACAATTCTAAGTTCTGTGATATGAGTAAATTAATGAAATAAATCCTTTCGCGTAAACATGGGTAATCAGTCACAAATGGAATAAACTCCCAACTGTTATTTGCTTCTGAAAACAAATATGTATATATTTATTATATTTGTTATGTAAATAGCTTGCTATTTTTCAAATTAAGGGAGACGTTAACTTTCGTGTGATTTAATTGCCTATCTTCACCTGGATAATTTCCTTATGATGTTAGTTTTTTTTTATCAAACTTGAAACAATGTTTTGGGTATGTGCTTAGAGATAATCAGAAAATATATCATTAACATTGTGTTTAACGTAGTCCATGTTGAGATCTTAAAAATGTAAGCCGATTATACATGAAGCTTACCCAGCTAACACCATTATATTTTGGGAACCGTGTTAGAAGACAATTACACGTATAGTGACAAAGCAGACAAATTGATGTTGCAGATTGTAAATACGATAATCACAGGGTTGTCTCAATCATTTCGTCCAAGGGCCAAACTGTGAAAACGAGCTTGACGACTGCACTGACAACCCTTGTGGACCAAATGGTGTGTGCATCAGCAAGTCCTATGGCTTCACGTGCACCTGTTCAGTGGGCTGGACGGGGGAGTGGTGTACAGAAGAACTCAATGTTTGCAGTACCCAGACGCAGTGTAGTAATGGCGGAACGTGCACTGGGGATCAGAACAGCTTCGAATGCCACTGTCCACCTGGGTATCAGGGTAAGAAAGGCTTGGGAAAAAACTCGTGAACTTCTTTTCCATTTTCAGCTTTAGTTTTGAAAACCTTTACGACCTCTTTTATACATTGTATGAAAGCATGATTTGTTTCATTTTGTTGTAATTTTTTTTATTTGACTATTCTACAATCGACCTATGACTGGTGGCTGTTATGTGTTACTTACGTTAATGAGGAAGCTGTTTAAAGCTACGCTGGCGCTCAATGAAACTTCTGCAGTGGAATTTAGTATGGCATATAAGTATGAAATGTATTATAAGCATTTCATGTTGTACATCATTTAGTCTGGCATTCATGAGAGGTACTGCTCATGTGAAAGTATATTTCTTACAGTTCATAATGGTTGTCATTTTCATAGGAGCCCGCTGTGAGAATGAAATTAACGAATGTCTGTCGAAACCGTGCCAGAACGGAGGAACCTGTAGCGATCTCACAGATTCTTACCAGTGTCACTGTCCTGAAGGATATAATGGGACCAACTGCCAGAACGACATAGACTGGTGTGCTGATAAGTGAGTTGATTTGATTTAAACCATAAGTAATTTCTTCCAAAAAAAAATCAAGGAATGATGAAATACAATTGAACAAACAAGTTTAAGATGTGACCTTCATTTCTCCTATTTCTGTACTAAGCATCAGTTAACCGGAGGACTATAATATGAACGTTTAATGAGCTCCTTTGTGATGGTAGTGGAAATTCATCGATGCAAAGTGAAAATAGTCGCACGTATTTAGCATGATAACCTTAAAATACTTGTATAATTTCATAAAAGCCGGAAATAAAAATAGGTAAGCAGTTCAAATTAAGAGAATGATTATGCAATGTTATACCTTCGTGCCCGCTGATCTCTGTTTCTGACAACTGCTTTTCTAATGTGTGTTTGTATCTCTACTGAAGCCCCTGTACTCACGGTGATTGTATTGATGGACTCCTAACCTTTGCGTGCTTATGCGAGGCTGGTTATACAGGACGCCTTTGTGACATGCAAATTGACTTCTGTTCGGAAAACAGATGCCAAAATGGAATGTGTGTCAACTTAGCAACAACCTACAGGTATTGTCTGTCCGTCGGTCTGTCTCTCTGTCTGTCTTACTTTACAGCGATTCCAACAAGCAAGAAAAATCTGCCAATGCATGTGATATGGCAAATCTGGGCGGATATAAAACCAGAAATCCGTTTTTGTAACGTAAACGATTTATTACATTCAAATAAAAGAATGAATGTATAATAATTTTGTGCATTAAATGTATGTATGTGTGTGTTTGTGTTTGTGTGTGTGTTTGTGTGTGTGTGTTTGTGCGTGTGTGTGTGTTTGTGTGTATGTGTGTACCCTGTTACCCTTAAATTCTTTTTTCACTTCTTTTCTCCGACCTTTTGACACCTGAAATTTCGTTGAATGTTTTGTTATTACCCAAGATGTTACTGCTATCCGGGCAGCACGGGAAAATATTGCCACAGGGATCGTGACGAATGCCGAAGTAACCCTTGTCTATCACAAAACACCGTGGAGTGTTTGAATGGCAATAACGAATACACGTGTGTTTGTAAACCTGGCTTCACCGGCATACACTGTGAGAGCGACGTCAATGAATGCAGTGATGACTTCCCATCACCTTGCGTCGACACAGCGGAGTGTGTGAATGGCTGGGGAAGCTACCATTGTAACTGTCTACCTGGCTATGAGGGCGATCTGTGTTCCGTAAGAGAGAGAAACCAATCATCAAATTCAACTATATTTATACATACTGTAAAAAGAGTGGTGTTAGATTTAACACCATGGGTGTTAAATCTAACACCCATAAAGTGTCAGTAAAGGACAACACCGACAAGTATAGAAAGTACGTTTTGATGGTGTTGAAAAGTGTTCACCTGGCCCTTCCAGGTATTGATTTGACATTGTAGCTGGTGATACTTTGACACTGCGCTGGTGTTGATTCAACAATAACACTATCTGATGTTGATTTGATATTGCATGTCAATGCCAATGGTGTAACACCAGCCCTGTTTCAATAGGAGTCCATACCAACTGGTGTTATTATGGTGTAAATATGTGTTTATACCTTTTTTTCAAAGATCAAATACGTTATCAGAAAGTTCTTGTTCGTCTATTGAAGTTCCAAATCAACAAGAAAAAACAGTATTTAATTACCTATCTAAAAATTAGTTTTATATTTTGAAGTGACACCCGAAGGTGTTAATTCAACATCACAAATGAGCACCAGAAATTTAACACCAGCTCGATGTTTCATATTTAACACCAGATTTTTACAGTGCAGTGACAGGTCATTTTTGAGCATTACATACACTGAAAGGCAAACGCTGAATGTTTCTTAACTTGCGTTTCATAACATTGAAGATTTGTGTTCAGAAAATGGGTGTTATAACCACGTATGAGCACATGTTTATCACTATCTTTTTTACCAGTTCTCTTGATTTCTTTTTATTTATTTTTTTACTTTTTAAAGTTTTTTATTTGAATTACTTTGTAGTATTCCCTATTTGGGAGGACTGCAGTATAGTGAATAAGGCTCTGGATTTGTAAACAGGAATAGGCTTCTACATAGGGTCGTTCATCTTTCGAAAGATGTTTCATCCCATCCACTATTCCTCTTGACCCTGATGTATAAATGGCCATCTGATGTTGCTGGGGTAATAGTAAAATAATTACACTTTGGTAGCACAAAACGATGTAACACCGAACTGGCTACCCTGAAAGAAAGCAGGTACATTATTCTATTACTTATGTCATAATTATTCATAAAACTCTTTTCTATTTTGAGGTTTTTTCTGGAGATCGTAATGACCTGAAAATAAGCGCAATCTGTCAGGGATATTTCATAAAAACAATAAATGAGTAAATAACTTCATAAGAAGATAAACCAATAATGGAATAAGAAACATTTCACCACCTCATATAATAATTCCAAAAAAAAAATAAGTTGAATAATGTCAGAGTCCTCAATACAGTATGAAAACCGATTTTATGCTGTTCGGGAATATCAAGAAATATCTTCTTTTTTTTTATAAAAGCTTGAACAACTTAAAGTGACTTGCAGATAATGTAGAGACGTTTAAAAAGTGGCATCGTCTACGATCGTTGTGTAAACCTCAATATTGTTGCATATGACCAGATTGATACAGACGACTGCTACGATGACCCCTGTGACAATGGAGGCACCTGTGTAGACAAAGTCAACGGGTTCTCCTGTCGCTGCCCAGGTGGTTTTTCTGGAACCCGCTGTCAACTCTACACCACTCACTGTGACGTCAATCCCTGTCAAAATGGTGGTCTCTGTGTCCTCAATGAGAGCATCGGATTCAACTGTAACTGCCTGCCTGGATTCACCGGGCCATACTGCCAATCTGATATCGACGATTGTGCAGCTCATAAGTGTGCGGCTGGATCCGTTTGTGAAGACCAGGTACGGAGCATAATAACAATGTTTCTCGACCACACTCTAGACCACAGTCATTTGTTTACTGGCAAAGTTCTATAATGACTATATAGGACCAGGCAAGCCTAGTCCATCCTTGGTAGGTTGTTGATATTATTGCGTGTTTGCCAAAAAGTAACGTTTATCGCACGTTTGGTGTTGTAACTCTCATCAAAAAGAATGTCCGATTATGTGAGAAACATGGGTTGACTGGAGCTTGAAATGACGTCATAGATCAACCCTCTTAGTGCCACATTTGATTCCCTGTCCAAATGTAGGTCCTACGTGTATGAGATCTATGCGTATTCGACTCATTGGCGCCGAAAGGGTTAATTATATGGCTGTTATGTCCATTCATTATCTAAATTACAAGTGGAATTCAAAATGTTTGGTGTTGTACAATTTAAACATTATCCAAGTATTCTTAGAGCAAACATAATGCGGTATTCTATAGAGCAAACATGATACACAATATCATGTAATATGGCTACCATACTAATTAGTGACATCATCTGCCTAAGAATTCCAAAGGTCAAGCTATGGCATTCATATTAAAGTACCATGTGATTATTTCTCTGGTCAAATCTGTTTCCGATTTCAAGATCAACGGATATAAGTGCCGATGTCCATTGGGTATGTCGGGCGAATTGTGTGAAGAAGAAACTGATGAGTGCGTGTCAGACCCGTGTCAAAATGGAGCAACCTGCCAAGACAAAGTCCTCAGCTTCACCTGCCGATGTCTACCAGGTGATTCAAGAACGAGGAGTCTAAATTGTAGTCTGCTGTGTTCTACTTTTAAAAAAAGAAAGATGTTGCAGGGGTTTGTACGTTTTAGTTCTTTGCCCACGGCTGTGTGTCAGATTCAGAGTAATTATATCGATATTATATCGGCATTAATATACAGTATGTCCCAAACAAAGTACAGTCGGATTTCTGCATTGATACAGTAGCTTTATATCTGATTAAACCGTCAAAATGCAATTTTTGGGTGTAAAACTATAACATCTAATCTTAATTTTGCAGAAAATCCCATTTGATTCGGTTAAGTGGTCACAGAAAAATGATGATCGGTGTAAAACGTGTCATGGGTCTCTTTCTTTGAAAGTTTACCACTTAGATGCTCTTGGAACTGCATATTAATGTGTGAACACAATGGACAGGACTTGGAGGGAGTGGATTCCTGACATGCTCTACAAAGATTCTCATTTCTCTTTGACCACTGAAGAAAATTGGATGGAGTTTTCTGTATGATGTGGGAAATAAGTTATAGCTTTATACTCTGAAATTGTATTTGGATTCATAAACTGTTTTTAACGTTATCGTTGCAGAGGGTCCAGCTGTATTTTTTTTTTTTGGGGGGGGGGGGTCATACGGTACATAATCAATCTTTGGGTCGGTTGTTTAATTTAAACTTTGAATAATTCTTTTTATATTGTCTCCATAAAGGAGCTCATTACGTCTCCACGAGGGAGCTCATATGATATTGATGAATACCTCATATTCTTCAGACAAACTCAAATAACTACACAATACACGCGCGCGTGTACCGCACACTAACTCATCCACGTGCACACACTCAACCACATACACACACCTCCAACCGCGCACAGACACACCCATATCATGGTTCAACCCAAAATAATGTACAGTATTTAAATAGAGCACACACACAATGATATGTTTTTTACGAAATAGATAAAATTACTATAACTGTATCATTGTTTCGAAAGAGAGAAGAAAATATATATATATATACAGTGTTTATATCAAGGAGCTCTAAGGCGTTGATACAGAAAAATATTTGCATATACAGAAAAATATTTGCAGTGTTTATATCAAGGAGCTCTAAGGCGTTGATACAGAAAAATATTTGCAGCAAACAACGGAGAAATATGATACAGATATAATCCTGGAATCAAAGACGTATGAGTATACCTGCGGGCTTCAAGCCCCAAAAAATACAAAGTACAAAGTACAATTTAGTGCCAGAAAGTGGGAGTCATGACAATCTTCAAAATAAATTCAAACCACAGATTTAAAGTATTAATTAGGTGCAGGCGACTCATACGAAAGGGGTTAACAAACATTTTAAGTTGTTCTCACCACAAAAATAATGAAAAATGTATCATTTATAAAATTACACTATAGGTATATGAACGAAAAGATCCCCTGTTCTTGCTAGGGAAACACCCGCAAGGAACGTAAGACAATATACATGTATATATTTTATATAATAGAGACCCATTGAGGGAGATGCCAGGATCTGCAGCAGCGAGTGACTCCCCAAACCCGCTCGCTGCAGATTCCGGCACCTAGAGGCGAGGTGGACGGATGGAGGCCTCGACGTGACGGCTGACCAAGGTCGGCTTGTTGTCGGAGGGGACCGGAGAGCGATGTGCGCTGCGAATGTCGTGAAGGTCTATTACGCTGAGGATAGGAGAGATTGAAAGTCCTTCCCCTGTGTACTGGGAAGGGGAAAACGAGACTAAATAGAACATAAGTGAGATTTATCACAATCAAGCATGAGAAAAAAAAAAACGAAACAAACACAAAAACCCACATATCATTGATAAGCAGATATATGCCAACATGGCGTGTGTATAGGCAACTCGCAATTATATGTGAAGATGTATGATACATGTACATATATACATCTTCAAATGCATTCCACAGCAACGTGGGAGACATTATTAATAAACAAGTAATTGATAATAACAATAATGCATATTAACATATGATACGACAACTCAAAAAATATCTTGAAATCTACGTTTGCAAAATGATAAAGTACATGTACATTCTGCAAGACTTTGCAAAGTCCATGCTACAGCAAAGTTATGCAATCTTAAATACTGTGATATTTGTTGGTTTCCTTGACAAAGGCAATAACTGCGTCCAGAGCTTTGTGATTTGCGAGTAAATCAGAGATGTTTAGTGATTGCTTATGGATAGCACGCATGAGATTTGTACGTTGATTTGTGTGTTGTTTGCAGTGTAATAGATAATGTTCCACGGTTTCCAGTGCATTGCATATTGAGCAAAGACCAGTGGGATGCTTACGGATAATATGATAAAAAGTTGCTAATCTTGCTCTGCCCATGCGGAGTCGGTGAGTTATTATTTCATCACGTCTATTCAGACTTTCAAAGGTGAAGGTGTTTGAGGCACAGGGTTGGATGTTGAAAAGATGGCGTCCTTTCTTGGACGAGCGCCATAACGCGTTCCAAGCGTCAAGACACCTATGTTTAATTACATGTCGTATATCATCAACACTTAGAGGAACACTGATTGTAATGTTCTTACGTAAACTTTGTTTGGCAAGATAATCGGCTTTTTCGTTGCCCGCTAGACCGCAGTGAGCTGGTACCCATGCTAAAGTGATGTCACACCCATTCATTACAAGATTTGAGCATTTAAGAAGGACTTCATTGGGAAGGTCAAGGATATTTGAGGTGTGGTTATTCAAAAGTGTCAAGGCACTGAGAGAATCTGAGAAAATAACAGCTCTGAGAGGGAGAGAGGATTCCAGCCATGATAGGGAAAGAAGAATTGCTACCAGTTCTGTACGACAAATTGAGATGGGTGAAACCCTTTCACTTATTTCATGACGATAGTGAGGTACGTAAATTCCAATGCCAGAACAGTTAGTGGAGGGATCATGGGAACCGTCAGTGTAAATTGTCAGGTGGTTTGAATATGTGGTCTTTATGGTTTGAAGAGCAGTTTGATATTGCGCTGAAGGGAGGGCGGTCTTGGGACATGAGCTGTGAAGAGAGAAGTCAATATTGGGATGTTCAATGGACCAAGGGGGACTGGGATAAACATGCATTGGTTGCAGCTTTAGGAAAGTGTCCGTAAGCGGCTTGACTCGGAGAGCGAAAGGAAGTTTGTTTTGTGGCCATTTATTCGAAGAGTATTGCCAGCAGTTGACAATGGCTTTTCGGACGGGGTGAAGTGGGGACAGTAAGTAGGCGCAGTAATTGAAGGCGGCCCTTTCACGGCGTATATGGAGTGGTGGTTCGTTACATTCTACTTGAAGTGCATGCAGGGCAGTGGATGGTAGCGCGCCGGTGCATATTCGAAGGGCATGGCCCTGTACTGTATCTAGTTTGCTTGAAAGGAGCGGGGATAAAGAACCATAGATTTCACAGGCGTAGTCGAGATGAGGGCGGACTAGAGACCGGTAGAGTAAGAAAAGGATTTGTGTATCGGCGCCCCAGTTTGAACCGGTTAGCGAACGGAGGAGGTTTAACCGTTTGTTGCATTTCATTAAGATGTCTTGAACATGAGGGGACCATGACAAGGAGTAATCAAGGGTAACCCCTAGGTATTTATGAGAAGGGACGACTTCAAGCGGAGCGTTCTGGAGACGAATGCAGAAACCTGTGGGAGAAACTGGGCGAGAGTGAAATATAACCACTTTAGACTTATTAGTAGACAGAGAGAGTCCATACTGTGTCATCCAATCAGAGATGCTATTCACATCGGACTGGAGTTTTGTATTGATGTGACGAAGACTGGTAGAAGAATGCCATAAAGCGATGTCGTCAGCATACATAGACACGTTTGATGCACAATAATGTATAATTTCATCAATAAACAAATTGAATAATAGAGGACTAATGACGCTACCTTGCGGGAGGCCAGCTTGGCATGTACGAATGTCTGAAAGTGTGGAGTTTATTTGCACCTGAAAAGTTCGTGAGTCCAGAAAACTTTGTACCCAGCTTAGAAATCGGCCTCGAAGTCCCACTGAGTAAAGTCTGGAAAGCAGTGCCTGATGATTAATAGAGTCGAAGGCTTGACAAATGTCAAGAAAGATAGCGACCGTATATCCTTTACTGAATAGGGATTTCCTTACTTCGGATTCTAAGCAAAGGAGATTATTGAGAATTCTACGATGTCGGAGGAAAGCAGACTGATGGGAAGAAATTAAATCATATTTATCAATAATGTACGAGAGTCTACGGACAATCATACGTTCCATGAGTTTACATACAATAGGTGAGAGAGAAATTGGGCGGTAGGAGCTGATGGAGTGTTTGTCCTTGCCAGGCTTTAGTATGGGCTTGATAATGGAGTGTTTCCATTGGGGCGGGATCACAGACGTTTCCCAACTCATGTTAATAATCTCTAACAGAGAGCAAAACATATTGTCATTTAAATGGCTTAACAACTGTTTGTTGATTCCATCGCCCCCAGGGGCTGAATTCTTGGAAGCTTTGATCGCCATTTCGAGCTCTTTGGGAGTGAAAGGAGCGTTGAGAGGAGAATCATTGTCATGTACATAGGATGGGGGTTGGGAAGTAGGGAGAGGGAGAGTGGGAGTTAAAGAAGGCTTTTGAGAGAAAGCAACTGCCATAGCATTGGCGATACAGTGGGCGTCATGAGTATAAGTATTGTTTATAAGTATGGGTGGGAAGGTACTCCTGGTGTTATTGTTAGACAATAGTTTTACTTTGCGCCATACATCTGAGAGTGGGGAAAAACGGTTCAAAGAGTTGCAAAAAGTAGTGAAATGAGAACGTTTGGCTGATATAATGGTGCGCCTTGCTGCAGCATTGAATTGTAGATAAGTGATTAAGTCATCGTAAAGATATGACTTATCAAGCTTGCGTTTGGCACGATGACGGTCGCGGACAGCTCTCGAACAGGCCGCCGACCACCAGGGAAGAGGTGGGCGACAGGTCGGGGTCTGGAGGGGAATAGAAGCATTAGCAGCTTGGGTAATACATTGTAGAAAAAGATCATACAAATCGTAAATATTTGCTGGACGGGAGCTGTGTGAATGATGTAACAATTCTAGTTCACGCTGAAATAATTCCCAATTGGCTCTTCGAAAAGCCCAACGGGGCGGAAGATTGTCATGATTTTGAGAGGAAGCGCTAGGTATGGAAAGTCGCTTTAATGGCAAAGTAAAATGAACACTGCAAGATATAAGGTAATGATCACTCCCGAGGGAAAACGGGGATACCGACCAGTTACAGTGGGGGGCTAATGACGGAGGAACAAGAGTGAGGTCAATTGATGTGGAAGATCCTCTAGCAATGTCAAAGCGTGTTGCTGAGGAATCGTTAAGTATAACAATATCGTGATCATTGCAAAATTCAAATATGACTTTTCCGTTGAGGTCCATAGTGGTTCCTCCCCATGCAGGATGGTGGGCGTTAAAATCTCCTCCAATGACATAGTTGGCAGGCAGTCGACTGTAAGTGAAAGTAAATCTTGTGTTGACAATCTTTTTATGGGATTGTAAAAATTTATCACAGTGACAGAAACATTTCTATACAGAATATTGACTTTTAAGCCCTCTAGGTGAGGGAAATAATGAACATTGCTGAAATTTACGTCTTGATGAATAAAAATTGCACAGCCACCTCCACGTGATGAGACGCGATTGCGCCACAGAGCAGTATACTTAGGAATGGAGAAATTTGTGTCATCGTGACACCAGGTCTCTTGCACGAGGATAACATGTGGGGGAGAAGGGGAAGAGTAGATGTGTTGAGTCAGCTCCGCGCCATTAGAGGGGAGCCCTATGGCGTTCCACTGCCAAATAATGAGGCTCAGATCCATTATTGGATCTGGTGTTAGGAGTTCGAATATCTTTTCCTGGGAAACGACCACATCGAAGCAAGTGTTTGCAGATTGAACAACTAACATGATTCTCTTGTGGTCAGAATCAGCCGCATGAAGATTGTTGATAACTGTGCTCACAAAGGAGACTAGTTTTTCTACTAGGAGAATGGATGTTGTAGGAGGGAGTTGCCGTTTGTTAGTTTGAGTGGAGGCCGTATTTGTATCTGTGGGGACTGGGAGGCTTCTGTGAACCTGGGCCCTGTCAGTAGCCTGTTGGGGTTGAGTAAATGCATGAGTCACATTCACAGTGGTAGGATGGGAGCGAGAAGTAGTGATGGAGGAGGTGGTAGGGTTGGACTTGGAGTTATGAATGGGAGTAGGTATGGTGGATTGAGGAGGAGAATCGGGCACATGAGGACCTGGGAGATGTTGCGGGTCAGATTGATCAGGGTTAGAATTCATAGCCTGGGTGTTGGATTGGGTAACCTGTAGTTTTTTGGCAGCTTCGGCGTAGGAAACATGATTCAAAGTGGAGTAATTTTGCACTTTACGTGCAAGTTTGAACTTTGGGCAACCTGCATATGCCGCGCTATGGGGGCCCCCGCATCGCAGACATTTTGGATTGGATTTGGACGGGCAAGAAGAGAGATCATGGTTTTCTCCACACCTTACACAACGCTGTTTAGATCTACATGTATCTTTTGTGTGACCAAACCTCTGGCAGTGAAAACAGCGAGAAACAGGGGGAACATATACACTTACTGGGAAAGTTTCGTAGCCAATGCACACTGATTCTGGAAGTGAGGGGCAGTCGAAAGAGAGAACAAGTACATTGGTTGGGGTGGGACCATCGTTTGATCGCTTTGAGATGCGCTTAACCTCGGTCACATCCTGGCCCGCCAGCGCCTCCATGATGTCTTGTTCCGTTAACTCGGGCGAGACGCGTTTGATGACACCTTTTAGAACAGGAGAGAATGACTTGAGCTCCACGAGGGAGCTCAATATGAGCTCCCTCGTGGAGACTTTATGAGCTCCTTTGTGGAGACAACATGAGCTCCCTCGTGGAGACGATATGAGCTCCCTCGAGGAGACTTGGTATGCATTTAATATTCTTGTTTATATCTCTTTAAGATCTATAATGTTCGTTTTATGTTATAAGTGCTGTCTGGGGCAAATTATTTGTATAGGGCCCCATTTCTCTCTCCCTCTCTCTTCTTTCGATCTTTAAAATAACAACAACAACAATAATTCTTTTTGCAATTAAAACATATTTAAAGACACAGTCCAGTAATGGTCCGTTGTCAGTCCCACTATGCTCACTTTTTCATTCTATAGAAAATGTTCAAAAACTGAGTGTGAATAGGAAGGTAAAATTGAGTAAATCTAGTCATTATTGCATTCCTCTGGTTTTGATTTGGACTGTTTTGCTTGGATGGATTGTCATTCTTATTTGTCTCTTTGTGTGCCACAGTGCAAACCCCTAAATGTGCTACATCATTTTGAGACCAAAACGCATCAGCACTTTTGGAAAACATTATGTTTGCCAAAGACATTTTTAAAGAAATAAGGCACAACAAAGCTGTATTTGGTTGAGCATTAATTTTGAGCAAAATTTGCAAAATTAGCGAGCTGTCGACTGAGTCGGGCATCCAAATGCAGCATACAAAGAGTTAGTAGGTTAAGCGGGAGGAGGAGAGGTATAATCAAATGAAATGTTACAGCTTAGTGCATGAGCTAATGAAAAGTTACAGACCCAGTAGCGTGGGAATTCATTGTTGGCCCGAGTCATTCGCTGCCCATCGGAGTACATTTGAATCGTATTAGAGCAATTACCCCCCCCCCCCCCCGGACAATTATTCCCAGCTGAATACCGGTTAGTGATATGGTCAGAGTAAAGATTAGGGTTAGGGTTAGGTTATTAGAGTCAGAGTTTGGGTTAGGGTTACGAGTAGGTTCAGGATAAGGATTAGGGTTAGGATCGAGGGAAGGGTCGGGGTAATTGTCCAGGGGGTAATTGCCCTAGACCCATTCGATTACCACGAATAGCACTGGTCGGTGAATATGTGCATGAAAGCAATCGGTAACGGTTCTCTTACAAGCGGAGATTCTTCGGCTGTTATTAGATGTGCTTACACAGCGACCACAGTGATAAAGCTTTAACAGGCCCTACACAGTTATTACGGGGATTCTCGAATACATCCGAGCCGGGACAGCCTTCCCTCTCCATAATCCCCGCTCTACAGGGTCTGTTATACCCACCCCAAAGCGGTAAATCGTAAGATAATCAGCAGAAATCGAAAGTCACTGCTCGTGATAACCCTGCCTGCTCACCTAACTTTCCACAGGATTCAAGGGAACTTACTGTGAGCTGGATGTTCAGGAGTGCGCGTCCAACCCTTGTGTGAACCATGGAACCTGTATAGAAGGAGTAGATGGTTTTTCATGCCACTGCCTACCAGGATATCGGTATTAAAGACAATTTACTATGCATTCATCTGCCACCCTCAAAGTCATCTTAAGTCACTGGATTTTGATTTTTCGGAGTCATGGGTTTTTATCATGGGATTCTTGTAGCCAACTTATTTTTTTAAGACTGCCATGCACATGGAAACTAGCTGAGCACCACATACTGTACATAATATATTAGAAAAAAAAGAAATTAAGTTAAGATGCACTCAAATTTTCTCAAGCATCCGGGAGTGCAGGACATGTCGACACTATTCAGTTTAATTCAATTTAGTTTATATCACAAACATTTACATAATCAGCATTCTCACATACGGGTTATTTGAAATTGTAGATATAATGTATATCAATTGCAAAATTGAAACAGGTTAAAGCATACATTGAATGTTGTGTGGGACCTACAAGAAAGCAGAGCAATATAGTTCATTAAGTTCCCCAGAGATACAGAATATTATATGCAGATAAGTAAAAGTGATATAAATTTTTTTAGAAGGAAGGAAGGACTGAGATAAGAAACCAAGACGGAAGTGGGGAAGGAATATTAAGAGAACAGTGTACGTCTGAAATTATTGAAATGATACACAATTGGCTCCAGAAGAAATAACTGCATTTGTGAGTACAAAATACACATATTGGTCACATTGACTATGCTGATTCCGTATGCCATATCGCGTTTCACTATCATCGAAAAGCTTTTTCATTTTACAAAAGTCGTAAAATAGATCTAAAAATTTAGAGAGGTGTTGGTAAATATCAAACAGTCGAGTTGGGAACAAAGACATATCAAATTGCCTCTACTCTGTTTTAGTCATATCTCCTCAGCTGGTTTACAAAACTTGGATTTCTGCAACTTTATAAGGTTTGTTTGGAAATGTGATGTTACAAATTTCTCAGATGCAGGAAATCATGTTGAATGATAATATTCAAATTGGTAAAAGTTTCTTTATTTGTTTTATAAAAAATCTCAAATGTAACAATGTTGGTTTTTCATGCAAAATACTTCATGTTAAAAATTTCTGCCAGAAACAAAAAGAAATCTCTAAGTTTTGTTCTCATTTTGTCATTATTCTTAAACTAGCCAAGAAAATAGATGAATATATCATATTAGCAAAAAGCAAAGCTATTCCATTCAGTATTAACTGGAATCTTATATCATTTAGCCTGTTTGTAGTCGTTTGTCAAATCGTTTTATCAATACACTAACAGTATACTATGTATAAATCAATTTTCTATAGTAATGTTGGATATAGGTCTTCACATTCACATTGACATAACTTGATACACAAACGTACCACAACACACGCAAGCATGACTATATATCTGTGTGTGTATGTGGGTGTGTGTGTGTGTGTGTGTGTGTAACAAACATCTGTCAGAGACCGAGGATTCATTAATCCCTCTATACGACAAGTGACGACAGTGGATACAGCGATGGCACGGATGATTAAATCTTCACAACTTCTGTCTGTTGTTGTTGTTGTTTTCACAGAGGTTTGTTATGTGAAGAGCAGATAGCAGCTTGTTTGCCGAATCCATGTCTGAACAACGCCACGTGTGTGGATGGCTTCCGACAGTTCACATGCATGTGTCTCCCCGGATATACAGGAGACAGATGCGAGAGAGGTACAACTGTATGCAACATATACCTTTTCATTTTCATTTCATTTAATTGTTTCTGTATGGTACAATTATAATCACCTTTGATCACTTTCAGAAATAAACATATGGTTCATGATAATTCATGGCTGATTTTGCACATGACAGGTAAGCAAATCATTGTGACAAAGAACGGAAACATAATGATTAAAAAAAATCAAGGTACCATACAGGAGGATCCCCAGTAAGCCAAGCTTAATATTGGGGCCTCTGTTTTCGATCTGAAGTGACAGCTTCTCTGTAAACTTACAGCAGGTACAGTACATCATTCGCTAGCAGAAAACGCGTTTTGCTAATTTTTTTTTTTTTTCATAATACCACAAGAATCCACGTGTGGGCGAAAATCGATTTGAAAAAAGCAAGAATATAATTTCATATGAATATTCTTAATCCAGAATTTCCAGAAGAAATACGTGAAGACAATGTTTGAGTGTTACGTGTTGGTTATAATACCTGTAGGAACAACATACTGTGAAAATGTTCATAGATGAATTATTTGCGAGTGAAGAGTTTTGTCTACCATTACATGGGCGTTGGACAGAGGCACTCAAATCTGTTTTTTTTTTTTTTTTTTATTCCGATTCACAGAGATTCCTTCAAACTACGAATTGCTCATGGACAAGAGTAGGCCATCTATTAATCATATGACCACTAAATCGCCCGGAACAACAAATTTCACCAGCGCTTTTTGGATTCATGTCAACCTCTCAAAATACCGGGTCATGCAGATATTCTCGATACCTGCCGTTAATCTTACCTTCCGTTTAAACGACAACTGTGAGATGACTGCCTCTGAATCAATGTAAGTCGAATAAATATTCTTTCGTCTACCTAGGTCACGTTGTGTTTCAAATAAGCCCTTTCATCAATATCTGCGTGGCGGTCAAAGCTGCCGCTCTTTTAGCGATCTGGAACGAAACACCTTCAGAATTATCTGCAGTCAATAAATCATAATGGTAATGTCCAAAAGTAGGTTGAGAAGCTGATCTCTGACCTCTTCTTAACATACATGTTGTACGTTATTCGAGTGTCAAGTTTGCAAAGTATGATATGAGTGTGTGTGTGTGTGTGTGCATATATTCATCCATTTGTTTATTCAATTGTATTGTTTTGAGGAGTAAGTACACAATACTTGTTTGTTTGTCTTGCATACACTTTACCAGGTACATTGATGAAGGCGAACCGTCAACTTTGTGCGACAGCAAATGGCATTCCATCCTCCTACAGTATGACGTGTCAGGGGATTGGGCCCTGTACATTGATAGACTTCTTGTTATCAGCTCCACGAGTCCCGGAACTACGGGATATTATGATTTCAACGAGCCTTTGACGTTCACCATTGGAGCTGAAAGTTTAAACATAAACGGTATGCTGTCTTTGGACATTACTAAAGACAGTCCTTCAATATCCGGGTCATTCGTGTGCTCCGTTTTGTGTCGTTTATTCTGCTTCCTATTAGTAACCGTCATGTTGTCCTATTAACCAAATGAAAGCTTGTGAGTTTCGAGCCCCCTTTCTCAATTAAAACCTTAAATTATCTCTGTTCATGGATCCCCCATCAACTGTTCTTTAACTGCAAGACGTCAAATGTTTATCCGTTGATCTTTTTTTTATGCCTCCGCCAACGAAGTGGCCGGAGGCATTATGTTTTCGGGTCGTCCGTCCGTCCGTACGTACGTCCGTCCCGTTTTGTTTTTGTAGATATCTCAAGAACTGTGAGGTGGTTTTGCATCAAACTTGGTATGAGGGTATATCCTGGGGGGATGATACTTCATGTGGATTTTAGGGTCACCGGGTCAAAGGTCACAGGTTATTTTGTGAAAAAAAGGTTGAAATTTCATGTTTTTCTCCATATCTCGCAAATGGTTCAAGGTATCTTCATGGAACTTAGTATATATGCATGTACCGATGGGCAGTGATTATCTAGGGAAGTTGGGGGTCATGGGTCAAAGGTCAGGGGGTCAAAGGTCAAAGTCAACTCCTCAAAATATCACTACTTTCCTTATATTTATGCAATGCCTGAAGGATTTTTTTTAACTTGATGTATGCATGTATTACCCAATATATATTCTGTGGGAAGTTTCTTGCCAAAAGGTCAAAGGTCAAGTGAAAGTGCTAAATTGCACTTCTTCCTCCATATCTCAAAAGTAACTCAAGGTATTATCATGAAACTTACATGTTTACGCATGTTCTACCTAACAGTGATTCTCTTTGGAACTGTGGGGTCAAAGGTCAAAGGTCAGGTTTAGATAATACTATTTTACCATTTGACACTGAAATTATACTTTTTCTCAATACCTTGAAAATTACTCAATGCATAAACTCATAAAAGGGTCAAAAGTCAAGTAAAAATCATCAGTTCCCCCAAATACCTGCACTCTGACGTTTTAATCATTCATCCAATTGAACCTAGTTCTAGGAAAGTGAACATTCAGCACATTTGTGGCAAACCTGTCATTTTAATATGAAGCCAATTGTGTGAAATTGTCATCACACATTGTCAAGACATTGTACTATAGACCTATTAGGAGAACCATGCATTATGGCGGAGGCATACACCAGTCGCCGTAGCGACATTTCTGGTTTACCATTATCATGTTATCCTGATTATTCACATCATAATTATATCTATCTCAAATGTTTCGTTTTTATACCAAGATTCACAGGAAAAATACCATGTATCAGTGCTTAATATGATTATCAAACTAAAAAAAAAATCAAAGAAAACGTTCAAGAAAAAACTTCAAATGGACCTGAAAACCACTGGAGACAATTCATTCAAACTTGGTTTGATCGTGCTTTCCTATTACTCCAATAACAATGTGATGTGATTACATCTAAATTTCGAGATCAAAAGGCCGACAACCGCTTGCCGCCAGACCAAACCTTGCCAAAGTAGATGTCAACATAATCATAAAATGTAATCTATGATCTAATAAAGGAGTTTGAAAGTGACGATCACACTTCATTCAGAGATCATCAGGATAATGTTGTGAATTTCAGAAGGTGGGGTTGCACAACTGTCAATGGTCAAGGGTAAAAATTAGCTTTCATTTCGTGTAATTTTGCTTTCAAACGACATGGAGTAAAATCGGCCTTCATACAACAATTGACTATGAGACATAGTGATTTTGAGGGAGATTCGGTCAGAGTGTAAGACCAAAATTCTGTTTTGTAATGCTTGCTTGTTTACGCGTGATTTTTTTTTTCTGCTAGGAATAAACCTAACCTGCTGCAGCTGACGGAATAATGCAAGTAGACCACATTGGGTTAGATATGTCCAAACGCTTTTTGCCGCCTCATTCCAGTTGAGATAAATCCAGAATGATTAATAAACCTCAGAAAGAATAGATCGGGACAAAAATAAAGTAGGCGGCGTCAATACATATGTTCCAGTAACGCCTTCTTAACTCCTTTATTTTGGAAGTGGGAAATGGCTGACAACATTGTAATGTTATAGCAAATTGTAATAGGGGGTAAAACTTTACAAACTGAAAAGGGTCTAATGCAGCGTGTAACAACACACGGGACTGCCCAAAGCTGTTCCTAGCACAATGCAGTGACAATCTTGTCCTTAAAGGGACTGTACAGTACTGGTTGAGGTAGGGATTCATGTTTTGAACATTCCTAAGTGAGATAATGAAAAGCCTTCTATGAAATATGAAAGAGCATGTAATTTTAAGAAGGATTCAACGTTTATTTGATGAAAATTGGTTTTCAGATAGCTGAGATATCCAAAAAAGTGCTAATAATAAAAGGCGACATGCCCCAACTTTATTAGTATCTCTTTGTTTCACCTTGTTTTTGGATATCTCAGCCATTTCAAAACCGATTTTCATCGAATAAACTTTTGATACCCCTTAGAACTGCATGCTCTTTGACATCTCATAGAGTGATTTCTGAATATCTCACAAAATGTTAAAAGCTAAATCTTCACCTCGACCAGAACTGTACACACCCTTTAATTCATAATCCAAAATCTGTGATGTCTCTAAGACCTTTGCTTTATTCACTCATATCTACATAAAATTTGGTACAATAACTCACAGAGACCATTCAGATATCAGACTTCAATACGTGGAGTGGCTTGGTAGATGATTCGTTGTTGGCAAAAATCCAGACGAAATGTCATCCAGGTGTGTTCGGCAATGTCCTGTCCTGGACCGATTTGGCCACAGATGAAGCCTACCAAGATGTGTTCTACGCACCCTCACAGTGTGACGGTAAGATGGTTAAACTCGGATGAGGGTATCCTCCCTTTATGTATCGTCCAAGTTCTCTTCATGTTTTTTCCCAAGTATTCTTCGTATTGGGTTCAATGACAGTAGCAAGCATGTACACGTACTTTTTTTCAATTGTTGTTGCAGCTGCCGCAATCTCAAAGAAAAGTTGTGAACGCTTTCTTTTGTTTCTCACTATTAACTGACTCTGAAGTGCTTAACATTGTGTCAGAGAGAAATTTAAAGCCCTGGAATCCCGCAATCATCGACTGGATATCAGTTCCACAGTAAAAGCCAAGGAGGTACGAGAGAACGCACATCCTAGGTAAAAAAACAAAAACAAAACAACTCAGAACACAACTCGTTAAGCCTTACGCCGTCATTGTGTTTTTTAGTAAATCCTTAGCACTGCGCTAAAGAAATAACTTACAAGAAGATGTAGTCAAAGTATAGAACTCACTGGTGGAAAAAAAAAAACACCAAGCCAACACGTGGTAAGATTTTGGTACACTATTTGCTACAGTCGATCAGTACATGATACTGTCAGGAGAGAAATTTATCTTTGATTGTGCCAGTAAAGTGAAATTGAACTTGTCCTAGAAAGCCACTAGGTCAAACTACAAGAAAGTGACTGTCTGGAAATTCATATTAAATGAGACGAAGTAAAAGTAAAAGAATAAACTGGCATAGCAACAGCGTGTCTAGATCAGTTAAATTTAGACAAGGCAGTCACATGAAATGAGACAAAGCAAAAGTTAAAGAAATAGCATGGCAACAGCATCCCCGGTTTGCAATATTATGTATTAACTCAGACTATAGAAATTGAGTGAATAGAGGTGTTATGTAATAGCTCCCATCCAGGTGGTGGCTAGGAATGTTCTCTAGCTCAGTCGAGATTCAGTTATGTCAGTGTCACTAGGGTGTTGGTAGTCCACTGCCTGGACTGTTTTGTGTGATCATTTACCGCGCGCACACACCGCTACAGCACGCGTATGCCCCACCGTATGCTCGTGTATTAATTTGCCGCGCACGCACGCATCTCGACCTCCAAAACAGTCCAGTCTGGTTTGCCAAGTCTCCCCGAAATATTTCGGAAAAAATTGGCCCCACCCCCATCCCTCATTCATTTCGAGCATCCTGATTGGTCGATGAGATCGCGTCCAGCAGGCAATTTGTGGGATCGAAAAAAGTCGATCGATCTCTAATCTTGTAGTCTTATTGCAAACAGGTATATTGCATGTAGCAATATAACATACGTATTTTACGCCAATATTTGTATTAATCTCTACATATATTGATGGAATTTCAAAATTATTTTTCTTTTTATTAAAGATTGCTCAAATGATATATCTTAGAGATCATAAGAGGAGAATGAAATTAGAACGTACATAAACCGTGCGTAAGATTAAGACTAACTTCTACTCGTTTTCATAACTGTTATAAATTAAATTATTAATATCACAATAGCCAGCATTTTAAATCTATTTTTCGACAGAAAAAAATAATTTAAAAGTTACAAATAAAAAAAAAAATTGGTAAATACGTGTGAAAAAGATATTCGCCCATTTAAAGCATCGTGACTTATCGTACATGTCAATTTCGAGGTGGCTTTTACTTCTCGATCGGGGATCCCCCGGATCGCGTGTACAGCATACAGCTTGTGCAACAAATGTGCTTTTCGTATTGATTCCGAGTCTTGCGTTTTCCGACCAAAATCTGTGCAGCATTTCAAGTATTTCCTCCAAACCTTGTTTACGTGATCAATGGATGTCAACATCAGCGTCTCCGCGTCGCTTTTCTGACAGTGATAATGAGAAGAGCATTCAATGCAATGTGCTACTGAGAAGCTTGGATTCGTTGACGGTTTCGGGGAGCAGCAGCAGAACCAGAACTTAAAAGTCCCTACTACACGTAGAGTCTACTCGTTTCTCCGTGCGTGGCCATAGATTCATGATTTTGTTTATCTCCATGCCGACTGGTTTCGGCAATAGTGTGGTGTTCCAACTTCCAAGCTGCACCGTTGTGCGTTGATATTCTTCGCAAACTAGATCTACATGATGGACCAGACTCTCCGAAAGCTGTGGCTCTTGTCATGCCTTTGAAGTCTTTAATTTCGGACCAGATGAGCAGGGCTATGGATCTTGCTTGGCCTGCGTGACAAAGTCGAAGACTCAAGCGGCCTAGCGGTAAGCTAATCATTTAACGTTAGATCTATCCAATTTCTACAAATGATTCGTCAAGGCAACTTTCATTACGTGCACGTCTCTTGTCTTGAATTACAAACTGTAACTGTAGGCCCCTAGTTGAACAACAAAAAATGATTGTAAAACTAAAATGTAGTTAAATGTCTGGCCTCTGGGCCGGGTAGGGTAAACACATGTCAGGCTTCTACTACAGTACTGCTCTTGTGAGTGTTCCTAGCTCTAGGTGTACTGAGCTGTGTCAAATCCTGTGTAATTGTAATAAATTGTTAACACCGTAACTGCACTGGTTTAATTGTTTTGTACAGTACAGTAAAACTACTGTAACTTTCTCGCATACAAATGCAATTACACATAGGCCTACTGCCTTAGCTTTAATCTGTGAGACACAGCCTGTGTCTCGTCGGCTTTGCTCCTCTACACAGACAGAGGAGCAATCGAGACAGACGCTGAGGCCCACAGACTAATTCTTCATGTGCATGTACATTGAGAAAAAACTCAAATAGGAACATGCTTCAGTATGCAAATGTACTCGTACTGAAAGGGGACAACTTTGCACAACAGGGAATGACACTAGAACCAGACAGGGTTTGCCTTTTGAACACTTTAATTCGGTCTTCGGTATCGAATCGTCAACATAGGTCCTCTGAGGACAGTCGCCATCTTTTGTTCTTCTTTCCGCCCTCTCTCCGCGTATCTGTTACAATCGTGTACACATTATGTTCCCTTTCAATACTTGTTCATCTATAGATTAAAAT
Source organism: Diadema setosum (assembly GCF_964275005.1). Classification (NCBI taxonomy): domain Eukaryota; kingdom Metazoa; phylum Echinodermata; class Echinoidea; order Diadematoida; family Diadematidae; genus Diadema; species Diadema setosum. The sequence goes on along the minus strand of NC_092704.1, from coordinate 19,453,595 downwards.
TATGCAGTCTTATGGCTATGCGATATGCATTGAAGAGACTGCAGGCATTATTAAAATCACATGTGCAATGTAGAAAATGTTTTTTATTTTAATCTTACTGGGTTTTTTTTTTCTTATTTTTCAAATAGGGGGACTGCATCTGGAGACACCAAAGCATTTCGAGCAGTGTATGGAAAATTTGGTGAATTACGATCGGAACTCAAGTCGTCAGTCCCGCTGTTGCCCTGACAGCCACTGCAACCAGAGATGTGCATAGCGGTATCATCGAAAACTTTGGTCTTCACAATTATGTGTGGGTAAATCAGTTGCCGGACAAGCAAAATATAAAACATGTTGTCAAGTCTGCTGCAAGAGATTTAGATACAATGTTCAAGTGGCTGGCAGATGACTTGAAGATCCATGGTGCATGTTGTGAAAGGATGATAAGAAAAATGTGCAGTAATGTGAACGCGACCTTTATGGCACTGCTTCCAGAAGGTTGCCTCAGGTATGTTAATAAGTTTATATGTACCACCAGAACATGGAAACTGATATCCAAAAGGAAATTGTTGACAGCATGTTAGCAACAGATGGTGAAATCAGAGTTCTGATAGCTACCATTGCATCTGGCCTGGGTGTTGACGTAAGCAACATACACAGTACGGTTTTGTGTGGATGCCCAAGTGATCTAGACGATTATATCCACTTTTTAAAAGCACTCAATTTTCAGGCCTTATCAGATATACCAGAATCATGTGCAGCTGTACAGCTGTACATCGTAGCTGAGATTTTTTTTTTTATGAAAAATGTCACGTATACACGTGTACATGTAGCTTAGCTTGTACCTTTGGGATTTGAAAATTGTTTTTTAGAAAATTCATATGATTGTTTTAAAACAAGAATCCACTGTGGGTGTTTTTCCTCCTTAAGGTTTGTAATGGTGAGTGGTTGGTACATTGGTTTCTGGTGTACCTGAATTTTTGCAGTTCCATGCTACATGTACAATAATTTTCTTTTTATCACTGCAATTACTGTACATTGCTCTTATTCATAGAAGCAAATACAATGTACATTTGTACACACCTACTTTTCATACTGTACTTTGTTTTTTAGGCGTGAATATTTTCATTTCATTGGACATGTTGATGGGTACATATCATAATTACAAGTGATAAAATTATGGAAAAGTTGAAATATTTTAGTTCAAGGTTGTGTTTTTGTGATGTAGTGGATTACATGTACATGTACATACAGACCATGCCAAGTGGGGATGGGCTGTGTGTTTTGGGTGTTTGGGTGGGTGTTTGAAAATTGAACTGAAAATGCTGTTTGTCTGCACATGTAATTGTACATCGCATGTTCATCTATGCATACATGTACATACAAGTGTACAAATGTGTAGAGTGTGTTTTTGAGTTGTACAACTACCAAGAACTTGTTTACATATAATACTTTCTTTACATACAAAATCATTCATGAGAAGTACAGTATGTTCTTTGGCCCATTTTGATAAAACTAAAACTAGTTCTGTTACTGCACATGAACATTTGTACCTATAGTTTGAACTGTGTAGCAATGAATTTATTTTCTTTTTTGAACTTCGAAGCATTTTTTTTTTTTAACCAAGAATTGTTGTAAAGCGCAACAAATGAAAAAACAAAGATTTCGTTGTCATAACTTGTAACCAGTTTGTGTTAATCATGTGTTTTTGATGTGTAATGAGAGTCTACTACACATGGTAATTAGACTGAAATGTGACATATCAAATTATTTCTCTGACATCAAAATTCAGAGTCAAACAGTTTACAATGTATTTTGTTTGAAATAATGCACTGTTGTTGAACAATGATCATGAACTATCATGAATATACAGTAAATGTATTGTATATTACAGTACTGGTACATGTACATGTACAAATGAAAGTGTATAATGAAGGAATTTCAAGAGCATGGAGAAACAACTGAAATATGCCTAATATTTTATCAACTATAGAACATTTAACTTCAGTTCCTTATGAGTACTTGGTGGCACAGAATATCCAACTTTAAAGACACTTATAAAAATACACCTTAGGAATTATTTTGAATGTCCTTCCCAGAGTGACAACTTTTTGAACTCATTATTGACAGTTAGGAGTGGGATGCTAGCTTTGAAACTTCCTTGGTAGTTGGTACAACATTAACAGTTTTACCATCATGGCCAAATTTTTATAATGAAGGCTTAAGAAGTAATGTGATTAAAAAAATGTACAAGTTATACATATGCTCAAATTACACTACTCGTAGTCCATTTGTTTTCACTTTGCGGTCTGCTAGCTCTTACTGTACATGAAATGATGAAGACTACACAGTGTATTTAACAGTACATATATTTGCACATATGTTTAATGTACATGTACACTGTACATTGGACATTTCAAAGTACAATAGTGATAAATTGATGTATTTCCTGACCACACCTCAACACTGAAAAAAAAAATCTAAACATATTTACCAATAATCAGGTGCCATAAATGTGAAAAAGTAAAGTCAACTACACTGTACAGCTGTATGTACAAAGTACATACACTGTATACAATGTTTTAATTTGGATGTGATTTGTAATAGGGGGTTTAATCAAATTGCTAACATGTGAGTGTGTGTGTGTGTGTGTGTGTGTGTGCATGTGTTTGTGTATGTCTGTGTGTGTGTGTGCACATGCGTGTATGTGTTTGTGTGTGTTGTGTGCATGGCCCACACATTTCCCAAGCATAATTTCACACTGATATCCCCCTTAAATGTTTGTGAATTAGAAAAAAACAAGTTGCTTTGTCAGACTGTCTTTTGATATGAATAGGCCTATTTATTTAATAATGTATATATAGGCCTACATGGAGCTACTATTTTGAGCAAATACAGGTATGGTTTGCCAAAAAAGGGAGATATATATATATATACATATATATATATATATATATGTGTGTGTGTGTGTGTGTGTAACCTTTATATGCATATGCAGAAGGGCAGTTCCACCAAAACTGTTCACTTGTAATGCCAGAGACAAATGGACCAATATCTCTAGCAAAAATGCTCTTAAGTGTCTTCATCTTGGTTTACTAAGTTTAGCTTTACTATCATGAAGACTAACAAACAAAAAACTGAGTGACGGGGTATTCTTACAACAGGGATATTGGTCTGATTGTCTCTGTTACAGAAATTATCAAAGTGAATAGTGTCGGTCTAACTGCCCAGTAGGCCCTACATGAAGTGGTGATAAAATTATAAAAGTTGTACAAACTTAGCGCAATTCTTTAAATTTAGACTGCTCTCTAAAAAAGGCACCTTCTGGTTCCTTACATGTACTTAAAAACTTTGCACTACAAATTGTGTAATGTGGTTGTACCCTATCCCCTTCACCTCCACCACCCCTGATCAGAATATGCTTGATATCTTGTATACCATAGCTAAGTAGCGGTTCATAGAACCTACATCTCACAGCCCTGAGCTTACATTACAAAATTACATTGTTATTTAGTGGACCACAAGTGCCTATGTCAATTAAAGAATTTCTTTAATTTCTGAATATTTCATCATACAATATTATTAAGGAAGAATAATTGATGACAAAATTATTTCCTTTAATGAATATGATTGGCACAATCCCCCCCCCCCCAAAAAAAAAAAAACATATTTGATCCCCTTTACCAACAATAACATCGCCAAACAAATCTTCCAACTTTTCTTGAGGTCCACATCTCACGACCTTCACAGAGTTCTTTGCAGTTTTATGTAGTGTTTGGACGTTAGAAGTGGCACATCACAAATCATACATCGGCGAGCTGGCGATTTGTAGCTCGCCATTTTCAATCTCAAGAATAATATTCAAGTCATCATCGAATCTGGGCACAACAAAGTCCAAAACACCACGTGAAAGTAGGTCGGACATGACTGCAACCATAACTTTCAGCCAGTCAAAAACGTTGCACGAATCAGCTGTGCAACAATGCATGGTACGGATCACTGAAGAACTGAGTACATGTATCGCATTGCATTGTGATCAAAGAGTTCGCTCTTTGATTGTGATAATGTGTGTTGTGCAAAAATGCAGGCATCTCTGTGCACATAATTAGTACATTGTAATTGTTGCAGATCGCACTGTATTCACGGTGCAATGCACACAGCTGGCTGTAGATCGGTCGATCCCACATAACTTTTCTGTGATCGATCCCTTAAGGGCTTTTTACACTTGTGTTTCTTAACCCCGGACTTTCTCTGACCCAGGACTATCGTTAGTCCCGTACCAATTTTTTCAGCTTTTTACACTCGCCAATTAGTCCCGTACTATCTCTTGTCCGGGGCTAAGGAGAAAACTGACCTTTTTACACTCGTCTTTCTTAGCCCCGGACTTTCCAAACCACATGAATATTCATAATTAGGCTGTGTACTGTACACGTACACGCACGCACCGGCAGCACTTGATTACCTCGTTTCTGATTGGTCAGTGAGGGTCGCACTTCGTCTCCGTCGCTTAGCCCAGGATTATTTTTTCGTTCTGTTTACACTCACTTGCTTGGCACCGCAATTGCGGTGCTAGCACCGCAATTGCGGTGCTAACCCCTGCTATTTTGCAGGGCCAGATAGTACCGTACTATCGGTGGGGCTAGCCCACTTTGGCAAAAACGAGTGTAAACAGAAAGTGGGCTAAGGATAGTCCCGTACTATCGGTGGGGCTAAGGCCCCCCCTTAGCCCCACCGATAGTCCGGGGCTAAGCAAAAATTTACAAGTGTAAAAAGCCCTTTAGTTTTCATGCATACGCAATGAGCTTGCGAGAGATAGGGCATTACGTAAGCATACCTAATATGAACTTTTGACCCTACGCACTGTCAAACCATTCTGGACGTTTTTTTCGGACAGGTTTGTTGGCATCGAGCGGTTACAGGGGATAGCGCGATAAGCTGTGGAGCGGCGCGTGGATGCGTAATGATAGAAAACGTTCAGAATCTGGACTAGGGTGTTGGTTGTAGTTTATTGTTCACAAGTTCATGAGTAAAGATGTTATGTAACAGCAGTCTAGACGATGGCTAGACATATTGTGTAGAGTTTCAATAGGGCTATATTTAAGCATGATGATTGGATGATTTCCTTAGTGTAGGAAAGGCATGAAAAAGCAAGTGTATCGGAGTGTAAGGGATTTTAGTGTGAACATCTATGGTTAGGGAAGCTAATAAAAAGCTGAGTAATGTGGAGGATCGGGGAGAAACACTTTAATCAGACATCCAGCATAGATCTCCGCTTAGGCAGCAGTCGTTTCTTCTGGGGGTTTTCTACGTCGGTGAGATGCGAGCTCCAGCTGCCGATAAAACTGAACTCGGACAGTTATGATCCGAACTTTGGAACGGAGCTCAATCTCCATTTGCCTGCTCGTCGTCGTTTGAGCTCGGGCATCGCAGGTCAAGGCATGAGTCTGCATAGTAGCAGGGACTAGTGAAGGCCGAGGAGCTGAGAGGACCGCCGATAGGGTAGCGTCTAGCTGAGTGGCCAAGTCAAGGGGTGCTTCCGAGAGACAAGCCAAGCGACTGTGCCGAGGTCGACGACGAGTGTATCCGGCATTGATGGCGACTGAGCCAAGCTGAGGGGATCACCAGTTCAGGTCATCCAAGATAACCTAAGTTATGTATTTGTGATTTGTTTCCTATTATCTTTTATGCTCAATGTATTGTTATGAACGAGAAAGTTACAAAGATTTGAAATATTAAACTCGAGCATAACTGTATACGAACAGTTTGAATTTCCATTATTTCGGTGTCAGAGTAGCAGAGAAAAACAAAAAAAAAGTCACTCACGTGACAATTTGGAGGTCCCACCGAGATATTGCTACCTGATTAGAAAAAGTTATTCAGATACTCTTTTAACATGCTTTAGGCTTAAATGCGATGTTTGTGTTTGATTCATGATTGAAGTTTCATTGCTCAATCGTACGCATTACCGTCATATATTGCATGTTATTATTGTCGATATGATAACTGTTTCGTAAGTTTGATCGGAAACATTACCCCAGTGTGAATCGTACGAGTATGTCGCCTTACGTGACAGTTTGATTGAAGTTTTTCTCCCCAAGGTTATGCCCTTGGTGTTGCCTATGAGAGGCACATGTGTGATGTAGATTCGGATGTTGAATCTGTGTGGAGTGTTGCTCCGTATTACAAGGTTACGCCCTTGGTGTTGCATGTTATATGCATGTTTGATAGATTCGGGTTTGTGTGCATGAGTCTATGTGGAGTGTTACTCCTTTTTCAAGGTTACGCCCTTGGTATTGCCGGTTAGAGGCAGTGTGATAGATTCGGGGTTTGCATGCATGAATGAATCTGTGGGGAGTGTTATCTTATTGCAAGGATATGCCCTTGGTGTCGCCTGGTATAGGCATGTTTGGTGGATTGTAGTGTTGGGTTTGTACAGTCCCAAATTAATTGTGTGCTCATAGGGAGATACAGCTCTAGTATGCTTATTGACAGGGCATGCTTGGTATGTGGAATGTTTGTAAAGTGAACTCGTGTCATTTCACATTGCCTGCATTCCAGTACGCTTTTGACAAGGTACTAGCGGTTTTGTATGTGGAATACTTGTTGAGTGAATTTCAGCTGTTTGTCGTTTGCAATTGTATGCTCGTTCGGAGATACAAATTGTTGTTAAGTACGCCGGCTACAAGGTAGTACTTTTGTCGGACTTTGATAGCTAGGTGTTAGTCAGCTGTTTTGTACGATTACACGTTTGCTTAGTCTGGAAGTTACATAGTCAGTATGGCTAGTGTTGAGCAAATCAGAGAGTTCTCTTCATTAGGCAGAGAAATGGGCCTTAGTGGTTGTGAATTGAGTAGCTTTGTTTCAGAGCGATGCCAGGCAATTGAAGCAGAGCTTAAAGCTACCCGTGAAGCTGATCGTGAACGCGAAGCTCTAGAAAAGGCGCGCGAACATGAAATAAAATTAGCACAGTTGCGCATAGAGGAAGGAACAGCGAATGTTGGTAGGCCCCAGTTAGCTGGCTTAAAGCTGAAAGTAGGTCGATTTGATGACGCACATGATAAGTTTGATGCTTATGTCACAAAGTTCGAAATGTTGATGAAAAGTCAGAATATCCCCGTAGACATGTGGGTGTTGTATTTGATTTCCAATCTAACAGGCAAAGCGTTAGATGTTGTGAATCGGATGAGTGCTGATGATCGCCAGAATTATGCTACAGTGAAGCATGAGTTGATGTCATACTATCATCTCACTGAAGAAGGGTATAGGCGGAGTTTCAGATCAGCCAAGCCAATGAAGTTTGAGCGCCCAAAACAGTTTGCTACTCGAATGAAGGGGTATTTTGATCATTGGGTGGAAGAGGCTGAGATTGGGGATACTAGGAAGGATCTAGAAGATTTGATTTTGCAAGAGCAATTTCTGATAGATTGTCCCAGAGAAGTAGTTAGGTTTGTCAAGGAACGAAAATGTAAAGATTTCAACGAGGTAGTTGATTGTGCAGAAATCTATGTAGAAGCTCACGGTCCTCATGCATTTTCGGGTGTACAGAAATCGGAAAGAAACCGACCAGATTCAAAGCCGGAAAGCAAACCGCCCCAACAAAATCAGGTCAAAAGGACTAGTACGTATCACAGGGCTGCACACTAACCCATTTTTTCTGCCGGTCCAACCTGTCTCTGTCGGACCGGTAAATGCCCCGTTTTAACATTTTTTACCGGTCTGAACAGAAAATTTACCGGTCAACAACGACAACCAAAAAAATAAACTTATTTTCTTGTTTTTTATGGACGTACCCCCCCCCCCCATGTACATTTTACAGATTGATATTTTTTTTAAACTTGCATTATCTATTGCACAAGAAATAAAAAAAAAAGATAGGAAAAACTAGAATGTTTGTTTGTGAGTTACAGTGTAAAATGATAATGAACGAAATTAGATTGTATCAAATGCGTTTGTGACTTTTTCTAAACATCGGCGCTCGAACTTGCTGCGTAACTTGCTCTTGGTGGTCAGTTGGATTGCGACGATTTAATGAATTATTTTAGCTGTGAAATTTTCTGATGTACGTGCTCCAAGGAGTTCTTTATTTTTCTCCCGATAATCTATTCGCATTTGTGCATGCGTTCTTGAAAGGCACACGACATGCAGGGCCGAATTTGCAATCCTTTTTGCGCCCATTTCCACCTCAAATATTAGCGGGATTGTGACGATTTCATAAATTACTTCAGCTGTAATCTTTTATGATAACGCGCCAAAATGGGTTGACAATGTGTCCTTCATTTTTCCCCGATAAACTCTTCGAATTTCGTAAGTGCGTTCTTAAAAAGATGCACCACATGGCCGAATTCATGATACTTTTTGCGCCTATTTCCACCTCAAATATTAGCGGGATTGTGACGATTTCATAAATTACTTCGGCTGTAATATTTTCTGATGCAAGCGCCAAAAGAGGTTGAAAATGTGTCCTCTATTTTTTCCCGATAAACTCTTCGAATTTCGTAAGTGCGTTCTTAAAAAGATGCACCACATGGCCGAATTCATGATACTTTTTGCGCCTATTTCCACCTCACAATATTAGCGGGATTGTGACGATTTCATAAATTACTTCGGCTGTAATATTTTCTGATGCAAGCGCCAAAAGAGGTTGAAAATGTGTCCTTTATTTTTTTCCGATAAACTCTTCGAATTTTGTAAGTGCGTTCTTAAAAAGATGCACCACATGGCCGAATTCATGATACTTTTTGCGCCTATTTCCACCTCAAATATTAGCGGGATTGTGACGATTTCATAAATTACTTCGGCTGTAATCTTTTATGATAACGCGCCAAAATGGGTTGAAAATGTGTCCTTCATTTTTCCCGATAAACTCTTCGAATTTCGTAAGTGCGTTCTTAAAAAGATGCACCACATGGCCGAATTCATGATACTTTTTGCGCCTATTTCCACCTCAAATATTAGCGGGATTGTGACGATTTCATATATTACTTCGGCTGTAATATTTTCTGATGCAAGCGCCAAAAGAGGTTGAAAATGTGTCCTTTATTTTTTCCCGATAAACTCTTCGAATTTCGTAAGTGCGTTCTTAAAAAGATGCACCACATGGCCGAATTCATGATACTTTTTGCGCCTATTTCCACCTCAAATATTAGCGGGATTGTGACGATTTCATAAATTACTTCGGCTGTAATCTTTTATGATAACGCGCCAAAATGGGTTGAAAATGTGTCCTTCATTTTTCCCGATAAACTCTTCGAATTTCGTAAGTGCGTTCTTAAAAAGATGCACCACATGGCCGAATTCATGATACTTTTTGCGCCTATTTCTACCTCAAATAATCAGCGGGATTGTGACGATTTCATAAATTACTTCGGCTGTAATCTTTTATGATAACGGGCCAAAATGGGTTGAAGATGTGTCCTTTATTTATTTTTTCCCCGATAAACTCTTCGAATTTCGTAAGTGCGTTCTTAAAAAGATGCACCACATGGCCGAATTCATGATACTTTTTGCGCCTATTTCCACCTCAAATATTAGCGGGATTGTGACGATTTCATAAATTACTTCGGCTGTAATATTTTCTGATGCAAGCGCCAAAAGAGGTTGAAAATGTGTCCTTTATTTTTTCCCAATAAACTCTTCGAATTTCGTAAGTGCGTTCTTAAAAAGATGCACCACATGGCCGAATTCATGATACTTTTTGCGCCTATTTCTACCTCATATAATCAGCGGGATTGTGACGATTTCATAAATACTAATAACTTCGGCTGTAATCTTTTATGATAACGCGCCAAAATGGGTTGAAAATGCGTCCTTTATTTTTCCCGGATAAACTCTTCGCATTTCGTAAATGCGTTCTTAAAAGATATACGACACGGCCAAAAATCATGTTTCTTTTTGCGCCTATTGTTTCCTCAAACTTCAACGGGATTGCGATGATTTCATGAATTATTATTCGGCTGTAATCTTTATGATGCACGGGCCAAAAGGGGTTGAAAATGTGTCCTTTTTTTTTTCTCTCCCAATAATCTCTTCGCATTTCGTACTTGCGTATACGACACGGCCGAATTCACGATCCTTTTATCGCCTATTTCTACATTGAATATCAACCGAATTGTGGCAATTTCATGAATTACTTCAGATGTAATCTTTTGTGATGCGCGCACCAACTAGAATGGTTGAAAATGCGATCTTTATTTTTCTCCCCATAATCTCTTCGCATTCCGTACATGCGTTCTTGAAAGGTATACGACACGGCGGAATTCACGATCCTTTTTGCGCCTACAATGTTTCTACCTCAAATATCAGCGGGATTGCGATGATTTTATGAATAACTTCGGCTGTAATCTTTTATGATAACGCGCCAAAATGGGTTGAAAATGGGTCCTTTATTTTTCCCGGATAAACTCTTCGCATTTCGTAAATGCGTTCTTAAAAGATACACGACACGGCCAAAAATCATGTTTCTTTTCGCGCCTATTGTTTCCTCAAACTTCAACGGGATTGCGATGATTTCATGAATTATTATTCGGCTGTAATCTTTATGATGCACGGGCCAAAAGGGGTTGAAAATGTGTCCTTTTTTTTTTTCTCCCAATAATCTCTTCGCATTTCGTACTTGCGTATACGACACGGCCGAATTCACGATCCTTTTATCGCCTATTTCTACATTGAATATCAACCGAATTGTGGCAATTTCATGAATTACTTCAGATGTAATCTTTTGTGATGCGCGCACCAACTAGAATGGTTGAAAATGCGTTCTTTATTTTTCTCCCCATACTCTCTTCGCATTCCGTACATGTGTTCTTGAAAGGTATATGACACGGCGGAATTCACGATCCTTTTTGCGCCTATTTCTACCTCAAATATCAGCGGGATTGCGATGATTACATGTATAACTTCGGATGCATTTTTTTTTATGATACACGCGCCAAAATGAGTTGAAAATATGTCCTTTATTTTTCCCCGATAAACTCTTCGCATTTCGTAAATGCGTTCTTAAAAGATACACGACACGGCCAAAAATCATGATTCTTTTGCGCCTATCGTTTCCTCAAACTTCAACGGGATCGCGATGATTTTATGAATTATTATTCGGCTCTAATCTATATGATGCACGGGCCAAAAGGGGTTGAAAATGTGTCCTGTATTTTTCACCCAATAATCACTTCGCATTGCGTACATGCCTATACGTCACGGCCGAATTCACGATCCTTTTAGCGCCTATTTCTACATCAAATATCAGCGGGATTGCGATATGTCATTAATTATTTCGGCTGTTATCTTTTGTGATACATTCACCAGAAGGGTTGAAAATACGTTCTTTATTTTTCTCCCGATAATTTCTTCGCATTTGTGCATGCGTTTTCAAAATTATACATTGCATGCAGGGCCGAATTCGATATTCTTTTTTGCGCCTATTATTGTTTACTCAAATTCCAACGGGATTGCCAAATTTTCATGAATTTCTATTCGGCTGTAATCTATATGATGCAATCGCCAAAAGGGGTGAAAATGTGTCCTTTATTTTTCTCCCGCTAATCTTTTCCCATTTCGTACATGCGTTCTTAAAAGGTATACGACACGGCCGAATTCACGATCCTTTTTGCGCCTATTTCTACCTGCAAATATCAGCGGGATTGTGGCGATTTCATGAATTACTTCGGATGTAATATTTTGTAATGCACGCACCAGAAGGGTAAAAATGTGTTTTTTATTTTTCTCCCGACAATCTCGTCGCATTTGTGCATGCGTTTTTGATGAACAACACGGCATGCAGGACTGAATTCAAGATCCTTTTTAGCGCCTATTATTTCCTCAAATTTCAACGGGATTGCGTTGATTTCATGAATTGTTATTCGGCTGTAATCTTTTATGATGCACTCACCAAACTGTTTCCTTTATTTTTTTTTCTCCTCTATAATCTCTTCGCATTTCGTACATCATAAGCTTTTGAAAGATACGACGCGGCCGGTCGTATTCATGATCCTTTTTGGGACGATTTCTACCTCTAATATGTAAGCGGGACTGTCATGATTTCATGATTTTTTTTTTTCTCCCTAGTATTATCTCTTCACATTTTGTGCATGCGTTCTTAAAAAGTTCACGGAAGGGCCGATTTCGTGATCCTTTTTTGCGCCTATCTTCATTATGAGACCATTCTGAGCGAATGAAAATATTCATTTGTGAAATGACTGTGTAAAATTAAAATAAACGCAATCAGATCCATTTACTGTATCGCTGAATATCGAATGTGTTATTACTTTTTCTAAAAATCGACACTAGTATATTAGTTCTAACATAACTGCCATGCTGCAGCGAAGCCGGGATCGGATCGATCTTGCGTTAAAAATCATGAGTAAAATGACCCAGAAATGCGTGCGCTTCTATCAACGCTTCTTGTCTGGCATGACCGCCGATCGCAAGCAATCGAAAAGCAGTTACACTGTACATGCTTTGCATGTATTGCATTGCATGCAGTGCGTGAGCAGCGCCAAATGCGCAAGCTAGCGCGACTCCGATAACTGGTTGACTGCTAGTGCTCAAAACTAATCCCGTTTACTGTACAAATTGCACCGGTAGACATAAACGAAAACTTGCGTAAAACTTGTTGAACAGTGCGATATCTTGCATTCTGTTTCTCCCTGATCGGGGCTGCTCTTTTTCTTTCTACTGACCCCACCAATGTTTCTTTTTTTTTTTTTTTTTTTTTTTTTACTGGTCATGTCGGACCGGTAACTTGTGGATTTCCTGAAAAGTTACCGGTCCGACAGTGACTTTTACCGGTCTTTGACCGTCGGACCGGCGCCAGTGTGCAGCCCTGCGTATCAGAAACCGGCTGATGCTCAGTCAAAGGCGGGAAAGACTATGGGAAATAGGACTTTTCAGGGCAGAGGTTGCTATATGTGTGGAAACCCAAATCACATGAGAAGAGATTGTCCCATGTTGTCTAGGCCTGCATCAGCTCAAGGTTTGATGGGTGCTGGGGAAGGTACGGCCCCAAAAGTAGACATGAATGTGGCGAATGAGGTGTCTCGGGGTGATTCTAAGCCGGGAGTTGTTGGTTCGACGGCAGGTTGTTTCCCCATTGAGAGAGTGGTCGATGACTTTGAGGATGTGAAAATGAAAGTGGTTGACAGAGTTGGAATGGTGTCACATAGTGACTTTGCACCTTGTCACCCTGTGGTTATATTTTTTTTTAGACCTGCTAGTTCATCTACTAATGGCAATAATAACTACCGTTATAGCTACACAGCCACACTAAAACTTTAATAGGCCCATGATGTAAACACGATTGAATTCACGTGCACACAAATCAATGTTTGACTGACCGTTTGACACCACTTTGTTTATTTACTCATGTGTAAATTCTACAACAGGGTAATGCCTTGTGAAGGAGCTTGGCATTAAGTCTATGCAATCACATAAAAATTATCGTTAGTGTGAGCACTCAACTTAGATACTGTAGTCGACGTCTGCATTGGCTATACCAATACACGCAGCCTCTAATACACCACACGTCCAATACAGCACTGTCTGTGTTCGCAAGATGTCCCCACAAAACGTCTCGACATCGTCCGTCCTTCCCCAGCCGGATCCAGATCGTCGACCTCCACTGCTAAACCCTCAGCACAGCACGACGAGCGTCACGATCATTGTCTTCGATGAGAGCTCACCGACCTCCACTGGTAAACCGTTAGCACGATTGTCACGGTCATTGTCCATGATGAGAGCTGACTTGCCTATCGTGGTCGTCCATGCTTCCTGCTTATCCTCTCCCCTCCGCTCTATCTAATTCCCCGCACGTCTACCTTACCAATCTCCCGACTATAAAATGCATAACCTCCCATACCGAATGTACGACACTACAGTACGTCCTACCCAGACCACGGCGCACGGAATGTGGTCGCGTGTCAGCTGTTTACCTATGGTCTACTGATTTGCATACAATAAACAAACAACTACGCAAATTTTCAAACCCACCATATCTTGGCTATTATACTTCCATTGATCTAAGCTTACACTGTTCTCTGTAATAATAAAACAACAACTATCGTGATCTGTCAATACATGCTTGGAAACCTAAGGAAATACATGTTTCATCCTGACAATATCCCCCACCTTAAGATATAATTCAAGGGGAAATCTTAATTATATCAACAACAACAAAAATGTATTTTCCTTGTAAAACACTGGCATAACAGCTATGTTCAAAGAAAAACCTAGCAACTGAGAATCACCTTTATTAAACTATAACAAAAAACCAACCATATACCCTACAATTATATGCAACCCTGTGCATCAAACAATTACACCTTGTACATACCAGTTCTAATTCCTTTCTGAAACATTACCTAATAACAAACAATGATTTCACTACTACTGACTAAGCAAACAATAAGCTTGCATAAAATGTGCTCTCTATGTATTTCGCATGTGTAGCACATAATTCTAATCGGTTTCACCTAAAACTGATGTAATTGATAAACACTTGCAACATACACTGATCACCACTGTGCCTATCGTTTCGAATCAGTCACATTATATGCACTTGTGTAAATGTTTAATAAACCACCAGAAACTCTCAAATATCACAACTTATCTTTAATTAATGCCAAAATTATTAAAACTACAATAAAACTTTCCAAAACAAACAAAACCAATTTCCCTTTTTTTTTTGTAATAAAAAAGTGACACATTCCAAGTTCAAACAGACTTATTAAACTTACATAATAATCATAGAACAATTCTACGAACAGCATGATCTTTTTTTTCACACTGCACATCATGCTTTGCGTGACTATGCATACATAAGTTTCAGATTTGGATAATACATGTATGTGTGTCAATGATGCCCCATAGAATTACAGAGTATCAATGCTAACCTTGCAACCTCTTGACTGTCTGAAGATCTGGTGTCTAAGGAGAGACATTAAACCTATCTCACTCCTCAACTCTGAATTATCACCTGTACGATCCTGTATAGTAGTGTCCAGTAATAGATAATAACTCAAGCTATGTAATTAAACATTACATATGCGATAACAACTCAAACTACAATCTGTACATGTACATAATTATACACTACAACGCGATTGCCCTACACCTAATCAATAGCGACGTTGATGTAGTGCGGGTGTAGTCTTGTCGCAACGCTGAAAGAAATAACAGAAATAAAAACAAGTATCATATTCTTTGCTTTGCGCATTTTGTTCTTAGCAAACAAAACATGTACAAAGGAGTTACTGAACTTATTGATTTTTTTTTTCATGTATATGTCCATATTAACACCTGTCTACAGCCAACCATGTTGCCTGTACATTTAAAGTAGACTTCCATGATAATGCATCTTTGTAACATGAAGAAAAATCTTATAATACTGTACTGACGTCAGATATATGCAATAAACACTGTATATAAAAAAAAAATGTTTTGTCAGAATTGGTTATCTTGGCTTTACTATGTTCCATTTGAATTTGACCGTCTACTCTGTGTTGTAGGTTCACACTAGGCGGCTCATGGCATCTGCAGCCACATTGTCTTTGCCCTTTACAGAGACGAGCCTGAACCTGTGCTCCTGTAGGCTCATGCACCATCACATGATTCTTTTGTTGTGCATTTTCTTCGCCTGTATGTACGTTAACGGCTTGTGATCTGTGTGTACTTCGAAAGACCGGCCACACAGATAGAACTCGAACTTGCGAATGGCCCAAACAATCGCAAGACACTCCTTCTCGATAGTGGCATAACGACATTCCCTCGGAAGGAGTTTCCGACTTGCGTAAGCCACTGGGAAGTCTTCGCCATTCCGTTCTTGCATTAGAACAGCACCTAGGCCAGTGTCTGAGGCATCGACCTTCAGCTTGAATACCTTGGTCTCATCGGGTAGGTGCAGAATGGGTGGCTTGATCAAGCTCTTCTTCATTCCGAGGAATGCTTGTTCTTCGCCTTCTCCCCACTTCACCTTCTCGGGACTTCCCTTCTTCGTGAGATTTGTGAGGGGCAATGCCACATCGGCATAGTTGGGTATAAAATCCCGGTAATAGCCGGTAAGGCCTAGGAAGGATCTGACCTGCTTCTTGGTCACCGGTCTTGGGGCCTCGGCAATCTTCTTTGTGAGACGTTCGCTCGTCTGTAGGATCCCCTCACTCACCTCATGGCCAAGGAACTCTATGGACTGAAATCCCAGCGCACACTTGGTTGGTCGAGCTACCAAGTTGGCCTCCCGCAGTCTACTCAACACGGCTGAGAGTGTGGTCACATGTTCCTCCCACGAATTTGTGTGCACCAACACATCGTCAATATAGGTCACCACATTGGGAACACCCAATAGCAGCTTTCTCATCATCTTCGTGAATTGGGCCCCTGCTGTGACAAGTCCAAATGGCATGTATCTGAATTGGAATTGTCCTATCGGTGTCAGAAATGCTGTCTTGGCCTTGTCTGAGTCTCTCAAAGGGAGCTGCCAGTATCCCTTTGATAAGTCCAATTTACTGAAATACTTGCTCTTTGCAAGTGACGCAAACAAGTCTTGCTGCACCGGCATCGGCTCAGGATCGAAAACCGTAACCTTATTAAGGCGCCGAAAATCGATACAGAAACGGTTGGTTCCATCCGGTTTCTTTACCATCACAATCGGATGACCATAGGGAGAGTCAGATGGTTCAATAACACCCAATTTCACCATCATCTCAACCTCCTTCTGGATTTCACCTTGCAACGCTTGGGGTACGCGGTATGGTGGTGACCGCACCGGTTCGTCTGTGGTCAAGTGTATCTTGCACTCTGCAATACTTGACTTCTTTGGTACATCTGTGAACACATCCTGATACTCGCACAGTAATCGTCTGATCTGCTCTTGTTTCACCTCGTCAAGGGAAACATCCAGCTGTACATCCTCAACGAACTCTCTCTGAATCGGACAAGGCATTTCTGGTATCTCAGTGAACACATCATCGTTGTTTTCCATGCCTTCGTCACTCCACAACTCATCTACACCACCATCATGGCACACCTCGAAACAACTTCCAGCAGTTTCTTCCTCTGCTACCCTGCTGAAGTATCGCTTGAGCATGTTTATGTGGAATGTCTTTTTCACGCCATCTACATCCACTACGTAGTCATAGTCATACTTGGCACCGACCACCTCATATGGCCCTTTCCATTTAACCAAGAGCTTGTTTTGCTCCGTCGGCAGTAACACCAAGACTTTGTCTCCGATCTTCAACTTCCGTTTCTTCGCACCTCGATCATAGTAGGTCTTGTACCGCTTTGCCGACTGCTTCAAATTTTCCTGTGCCATCTGCCATGACTCAACAAGTCTCTTTCTCAACTCGATGACATACTCATGCTCACTCTTTCTTTCTGGCTCGACAGCATCGTTTGTCAACAGCTCTCTCAAAACCTCCATGGGTCCTCTCACATGCCGACCGTATAGTAATTCAAATGGAGAAAAACCCAGGCTTGAGCTTGGTGCCTCTCGCAAAGCAAACAAAAGGGCAGGAAGATACCTATCCCATTGGCGTGGCTCCTCTGTGCACAACCGCTTCAAAGACGATTTCACCACAGCATTATACCGTTCCACTAGTCCGTTGCACATGGGATGGTATCGGGAACTCGTCAACTGCTTGATTGACAATAACCGGCAGACTTCTTTCATCAAGTCAGAGACAAATTGGGGTCCTAGGTCAGACATAACCTCTTGCGGTATACCCACTCGACTGTACACTGTCACCAGTGCTTCTGCGACATCGACTGTCGTTATTGACTTCAACGGAATCGCTTCCGTATACCTCGTGGCATAATCTACAATTGTCAATATGTAGGTGTGACCACGTTCAGAGGGAGTGAACGGCCCCATCAAATCGATGGCGATACGCTGAAATGGTACCTCGATTGTTGGTAGTCTACCTAACTCCACCTTGGGTACTTTGCCTTTGCTGATGGTCTTCTGACATACATCACATGATCGGCAGAAATTGGCAATGTCTTCATACATGCCCGGCCAAAAGAACTGTGTCTTTACCTTTGACAATGTGTTGTTGATCCCTAAGTGACCACCAAACAATGACTCATGTGCCAAATGCATGATATCAGCACGATATTCCTTTGGCACCACAACAAGTTTTGGGCCAATCCCCTCTGTCGGGTTTTGCGGATCTCTTTCCTGCCTCAATAGGCAACCTTGATCTACCCGGAACAGATACCTGGAATTATCAGTCACACCAACCTTATCCCACGATGCTCGAAGAGTGGGGTCATCTTTCTGTTTCTGACGAAACTCTGGCGGATCTGCGACTTTGACCGAATCGACCACAACTAACCCCTTCTTGGGTTTTGTACTGCGTGCTTTTTGGGCCCGTGTCTCCACAGCCATGACAGCTGGCACTCCACTGTCATCATTCCTGACTGAACACTCTGTCTCGCCCAACACCTGGTCTTCCTTCTGAGATTGGGTTTCGACTGCCATCACCTGTGGATCATCTTCTTTCACCTCAGAAAGATTGTCAACCTCTTCCTTATCAACGCCATCAACCCTGGTATCTACAGTTTGCTCACCATCTCCAATGACGTATCTACCACCATCATCCTCCTGATCAGCATCGTCACTCAATGCTTTGCCCCCTCTGGGCACCCACTTCAAATCTGGATCATTGGGCTCACGTGCACCAGTGACATTCCCAACAATCACTTCACACAAGCAATCCGGCATACACAATGCTTCAATCTCACCTGAAAAATATGGAGAGTCTAACTCTACCTTGGCGACTGGAAATTGCTTGACTGTTCCATCAATCAACCTCACTGTTTGACACTTCCCAGTCAGCTGATGTCTCTCAACCAGTCTGGACTTAACAACACATGTACTGCATCCTGTGTCACGGAGTACTGAAATTGGAACTTCACCAGGATATAACCTGCCTGAAACAACTGGCATACGATTCATCATCGCACTTACTTGTCCGTAAGCCATTCCCAGCTTTTCAACTTTCTGATACCCGTCCACGGGCACATGATTTCCAACAGGCATGCACGCAGCTGATTGCCCTGTTGCCTGTGGCTGTTTGCCACCCCCGTCATTTGACCTCAAACTACCTATTGAGTTTCCTGGACTGCCAGCTGACGGCGTGCTAGCATCCATGTTTGACCGTGTCATTTCTGATTCTTCAGTTAGCACCTCTGTACCAACCATTGCTTGAGCTGATTTCACACGCACCATGGGACAATCCCTCTTCAAATGTGTAGGACTCCCACACTGATAACAACCCCTCGGGCCATCTCCGCGCCCAGCCCCGTATTGGGTTTTCTTACCCTGTGATGGCTGATTCCTTCCCCTCACTTCAAATGGGCGCTGTGGGGGTTTCGGACTGCCTGGTGTGTTTTTCACACCACCTTGTGAGGGCTTTGAACCTCCCCATTTCTGATTCTGATCAGATGTCTTTGATTGCTGTCCAAATGTGTGCACACCATGTGCATTTACATACACATCAGCATTCTTACTGACCACCTCCATTGAATCACAATCCCTTTCTTTCAAAAATGCCACCACTTCCTTTGAACAATTATTCAAAAATTGTTCCCGTAGGACTAGATCAAACAACTTATCATACTCTTCATCGATCCCTGACAACTCAATCCACTGCACCAGATACCCTCTGAGCCTCGTCGCAAAATGATGTGGCCTTTCTCCTTTCTCTGGCCGTGCAGTCCTAAACTTCCTGCGATACCCTTCTTCAGTCAACTGAAAATGCACCATCAACTCCTGTTTGACTCTTGCATAATCATCTCTATCAGCAGGCTCCATTCTGTTCACCACTTCAAGGGCTTTGCCACTCAGATTTGAAATCAGATATAAGGCCTTGAATTCAGTAGGGATCTTCTGACTGTCAGCAAACAACTCAAACTTGTTGATATAGGCATCGAACCTATCCCGATTCTCGTCAAACTTGCCTATTTTCAAGTGCAAACCACTCAAATCCACATGCGTACTACTACTGGAATTTGTCGATCTCATTTCAGCCATTTTCATTTCATGTTCCCGGACCTTGGCTCTTTCCTCAGCCCGCATTTTCTCTGCAGCCTCATCACAACGAGCATTCACGAAACTATTCAACTCTCCACCGGAGTAACCAAGTTCCCTACCAAGGGTGGCAAAGTCTCTAATTTGTTCTGGAGTTGCCATCATATCATCCAACAACAGCCAACCAAAAGAACATCAACCAGGAGAAAAATCCACTCCCAATTCACAACAATTCACTGAATACTCCGCTCAGACTTTTAACTGCGAATTCGACACAACCTCAACCAGGTCTACTCTTAACCAGTACACACCTTAATACATGCATACACTGCATACAATACCATGCTCAACTACATAACACCTTAAATCGACCACATGATAAGGAAGCCTTTAATTTTCTTTACCAGCCTATGGCTGTGTCTTACACCACCTAACATAGATCTAACGTTAGCAGGTCTCGGTGGGACCTCCAAAATTGTCACATAGTGACTTTGCACCTTGTCACCCTGTGGTTATATTTTTTTTTTTAGACCTGCTAGTTCATCTACTAATGGCAATAATAACTACCGTTATAGCTACACAGCCACACTAAAACTTTAATAGGCCCATGATGTAAACACGATTGAATTCACGTGCACACAAATCAATGTTTGACTGACCGTTTGACACCACTTTGTTTATTTACTCATGTGTAAATTCTACAACAGGGTAATGCCTTGTGAAGGAGCTTGGCATTAAGTCTATGCAATCACATAAAAATTATCGTTAGTGTGAGCACTCAACTTAGATACTGTAGTCGACGTCTGCATTGGCTATACCAATACACGCAGCCTCTAATACACCACACGTCCAATACAGCACTGTCTGTGTTCGCAAGATGTCCCCACAAAACGTCTCGACATCGTCCGTCCTTCCCCAGCCGGATCCAGATCGTCGACCTCCACTGCTAAACCCTCAGCACAGCACGACGAGCGTCACGATCATTGTCTTCGATGAGAGCTCACCGACCTCCACTGGTAAACCGTTAGCACGATTGTCACGGTCATTGTCCATGATGAGAGCTGACTTGCCTATCGTGGTCGTCCATGCTTCCTGCTTATCCTCTCCCCTCCGCTCTATCTAATTCCCCGCACGTCTACCTTACCAATCTCCCGACTATAAAATGCATAACCTCCCATACCGAATGTACGACACTACAGTACGTCCTACCCAGACCACGGCGCACGGAATGTGGTCGCGTGTCAGCTGTTTACCTATGGTCTACTGATTTGCATACAATAAACAAACAACTACGCAAATTTTCAAACCCACCATATCTTGGCTATTATACTTCCATTGATCTAAGCTTACACTGTTCTCTGTAATAATAAAACAACAACTATCGTGATCTGTCAATACATGCTTGGAAACCTAAGGAAATACATGTTTCATCCTGACAAATGGCATACAATGATGTCGCCGCGATGGTGAATCGTATGCCGGTTGTGTCTGGAAGACTGATGCCAGATAATACACCCGTGTCTGTTTTGCGTGATACAGGTTGTAGTACGTGCGTGGTGAAAGAGAAATTGGTTAGAAATGACCAATTAACAGGTCAACATCAGGCAGTGAGGTTAATTGACGGTACGGTTAGGCATTTTCCCGTGGCTAAGGTAGCTGTTGACTCGCCATATTTTGAAGGGGAAGTTGAAGCCGTGTGCATGCCTGATTGTTTGAGTGAGGTAGTTATCGGGAATGTAGAAGGGGCTCGTGAACCGAGTGACCCCAATCTACATTGGGTCCCAAAGAGTGTTGTGTCTGACCCGGATGTAGAGGTCATAACCCCGGATGTGGATCTAGAAAGTTCAAATGATGGTGTAGAACAGGACGTCGAGGTCGCATTCCCGGGTGAACTGGATGATACTGGGATGGCTGTTCAAACTCGTGCACAAAAGGTGAAGGATTCGAGGCCTAGTAGAGGTTTGACTGTTGCAGATCCTGTTGATAATGTGCGGTCGAGTGAATTTCTAAGGGAACAGAAAGATGATGAGTCATTGCGCCCTCTATGGCAGAAAATAGGACAGGTTGATAATTCCAAGTACAAGTTTGTGTGTGAACAGGGGTTTCTACTTAGGCAGAAAAAGGATGAAAGTAATCAGGGCATAGGCCCTAAATTGCTCGTAGTGCCTAAGCCTCGTAGGAACGAGATAATGCGAGTCGCACATGACTCACTCCTAGGTGGACACTTGGGTATCAACAATACATTGTCTAAGATTCAGACTCAGTTCTGTTGGCCTGGGATGTCGGAAGACGTGGCTAATTTCTGTAGGTCATGTGATGTATGCCAAAGGACTATTGACAAAGGTAGGGTGCCCAAGACTACCCTTGGTAGGGTCCCCCTCATTGGTGTCCCGTTTCAACGCATTGCGATAGATCTTCTTGGTCCATTCATGCCGTCTGCTCGCAAACACACTCATATCCTGACCATTGTAGATTATGCGACTAATGTGCAATGGCCTCGTTGAACGGTACAACGCTGTGGTGAAATCAGCTCTGAAGCGATTGTGTTCCGAGGAGCCACGTCAGTGGGATAGGTACCTTCCGGCGTCTTTGTTTGCTTTGCGAGAAGCACCGAGTTCGAGCCTGGGGTTTTCTCCGTTTGAGTTGTTGTATGGGAGACATGTTCGGGGGCCTTTGGATGTGCTCAGAGAACTGTGGACAGCGGAGAAACTAGATCCAGAGCTCAAGAGTGAGTATGAGTATGTAATAGAGTTGAGAGACAGGCTGGTCAAGTCATGGCAACTTGCACAAGATACACTGAAGTACTCTGCAAAAAGGTACAAAGGGTATTATGACAGAAAGGCTAGGCCTAGGAAGTTGAATGTAGGGGATGACGTGCTCATTCTGTTGCCAACTGAGCACAACAAGCTGCTGGTAAAGTGGCGAGGTCCTTACAAGGTAGTAGGGGTCAAGTTTGACTATGACTATGTGGTTGATGTTGAGGGTGTTGCCAAAACATATCACATCAATTTGTTGAAGAGCTAGGTACTATAGTCGACGTGAAGAGGTACCAGTGGCCAGTTGCTTCGAGGTTGAGAGAGTCGAAGGCAATGAGGAAGTTGTTGAGGTCATGGCTGACGAGGAAGATGTGGCAGAGGCTGGTTCTGATTGGAATAGGGAGATGCCCAGTATGCCTAGCGTAGTACAGATGGAGTTCGTTGACATGGTAACAGTAGATCCAGTCTTAAAGGATAGTGAGAGGACTCAGGTGCAAAAGATCCTCTGTGAATATCAGGATATATTCACTGATATCCCGAAGAAGACAACCATATCTGAATGTGAAATCTCATTGACGACTGATCAACCAGTGCGATCTCCGCCTCATAGGGTACCTCAGGCTATGGAAGAGGAGATTAGCAAGGAAGTTGATTCCATGCTGAAGTTAGGAGTAATTGAGCCTTCCAACTCTCCATACGGTCATCCCATTGTGATAGTCAAAAAGCCGGACGGCTCTAATCGGTTTTGTGTAGATTTCAGGCGGTTGAATAAGGTCACAGTCTTTGATCCAGAGCCCATGCCCAATCCTCAGGAGCTATTTGCGTCGTTAGCCGACAGTAGGTACTTCACAAAACTAGACTTGACAAAAGGGTATTGGCAGATCCCAATGAGGAATGAAGATAAAGCAAAGACAGCTTTCATAACGCCTAAGGGACAATACCAATTCAAGTACATGCCGTTTGGGCTTGTGACAGCCAGTGCTCAATTCACTAGAATGATGAGGAAGGTACTAGATGGGATGTCGAATGTTGTGAATTACATCGATGATATTCTGATTCACACAGACACTTGGCAAGAGCATGTGGAGGTTCTAGATGAAGTCTTGCATAGACTGCGCGATGCCAATCTGGCAGCTAGGCCATCCAAATGCACCGTAGGTTCGCGTACCATAGAATTCCTAGGACACAAACTAGGAGAAGGTGTGATTCACACTAGCGATAGGCTCACAGACAAAGTGCGCAAAGCTCCAAGGCCCAAGACGAAGAGGCAGGTTAGGTCTTTCCTAGGACTCTGTGGCTACTACAGAGATTACATACCCAATTATGCAGACGTAGCCCTACCCCTTACTAACCTGACTCGCAAAGGTAGGCCTGGAGATGTTGTGTGGGGGCCTGAGGAGGAAAGTGCATTTGTCAAGCTGAAAGAGTGTCTTGCAAATCCTCCAGTGTTGCGGTTGCCCGATTTCGAGAAAACCTTTATGTTAAAGGTTGATGCTTCTGACAGTGGTCTGGGGGCGGTACTCATGCAGGAGCATGATGGGGATGAATTCCCGTTGGCCTATGCTAGCAAGAAACTCCTTCCTAGGGAGCAGAGATACTCCACGGTAGAAAAAGAATGTCTTGCTATTGTCTGGGCAGTCAGAAAGTTTGATTACTATCTGTTTGGGAGAGTGTTTGAGATCCACACTGACCACAAACCCCTCACGTACCTCCAAACAAAGAAGTCGACAAACAAGCGAATCATGAGGTGGAGTATGTGCCTACAGGAGTATAGGTTTCGCCTGGTGTCCATAAAGGGGTCTGAAAATAGGGCTGCTGACCTCATGAGTAGACTGCTGTAACTGTTTATATTGTTGTTGTTTGTAATGGTCCTTGCTTTTCCATTACATGTTGATGAGGTAAGGCTCAAAGAAAGAGAAGAACATAATGATGAAACACATATTTGTTGAGTTGTCATGAATAAAATAATGCGCATGTAACTTCAAATGCTACAAAAGCCTCTCTCTCTCTCTTATTTCTCTTACAGGATCAGCGAATCGCGATTATAATGTAGATGTAAAGGGACTAAGAGTAGGGAATAATGCTTAAGGCTTGGTTAAATTTTACAGTATATGTATTCAAGTATACATGAGGTATTAGAACACTAGGCGTATTAAGAGGTAGCAGGTGTTAACCAGGTAGCAAGATTATATTTTAGTAGATTTCATCCAGATAAACAGGTACATAGCAATTACATTATCTTGTTGTAAGGTTTGTGCAACATGGAAGTATCGGGAAATGAAAGCAAGATACAGGCAAACATACTAGGATATCTGAGCAGGAATATGTGATAGTACAGATATTATTGGTAAAAGGTATCATTGTTGGAGGCAATGAAGATTTTGTGTATACATGTTTGATGGTTCTATTTTAGTTATAGAAGACTTGAAGCGTATGCATTTGAAGATGATATATTAAGTAAGCTATAAGGCCTTTATTAGGAATACCAACAAAGCAAAAGTTGGTTGTTAAAAGGCTTGGGAGATGATTATGAAGTTGTTTCTTTTCAGAACAAGGATGGCAGAAGAGAAAAGGATAGTGTAATGTATGATGTATATATGCTGTTGATATTGATGTCTATCAGTCTCTCTTTTGAACATATGCATATTGACATACACTGTGAATAGTATGTTGGTTGATTGAATAGCGTGTACCATAAATTTCTTGTAGGATATAATTTTGATATCCCAATTATATCTTAAGGTGGGGGATATTGTCAGGAGAGAAATTTCTTTGATTGTGCCAGTAAAGTGAAATTGAACTTGTCCTAGAAAGCCACTTGGTCAAACTACAAGAAAGTGACTGTCTGGAAATTCATATTAAATGAGACAAAGTAAAAGTAAAAGAATAAACTGGCATAGCAACAGCGTGTCTAGATCAGTTAAATTTAGACAAGGCAGTCACATGAAATGAGACAAAGCAAAAGTTAAAGAAATAGCATGGCAACAGCATCCCCGGTTTGCAATATTATGTATTAACTCAGACTATAGAAATTGAGTGAATAGAGGTGTTATGTAACAGCTCCCATCCAGGTGGTGGCTAGGAATGTTCTCTAGCTCAGTCGAGATTCAGTTATGTCAGTGTCACTAGGGTGTTGGTTGTAGTTTATTGTTCACAAGTTCATGAGTAAAGATGTTATGTAACAGCAGTCTAGACGATGGCTAGACATATTGTGTAGAGTTTCAATAGGGCTATATTTAAGCATGATGATTGGATGATTTCTTTAGTGTAGGAAAGGCATGAAAAAGCAAGTGTATCGGAGTGTAAGGGATTTTAGTGTGAACATCTATGGTTAGGGAAGCTAATAAAAAGCTGAGTAATGTAGAGGATCGGGGAGAAACACTTTAATCAGACATCCAGCATAGATCTCCGCTTAGGCAGCAGTCGTTTCTTCTGGGGGTTTTCTACGTCGGTGAGATGCGAGCTCCAGCTGCCGATAAAACTGAACTCGGACAGTTATGATCCGAACTTTGGAACGGAGCTCAATCTCCATTTGCCTGCTCGTCGTCGTTTGAGCTCGGGCATCGCAGGTCAAGGCATGAGTCTGCATGGTAGCAGGGACTAGTGAAGGCCGAGGAGCTGAGAGGACCGCCGATAGGGTAGCGTCTAGCTGAGTGGCCAAGTCAAGGGGTGCTTCCGAGAGACAAGCCAAGCGACTGTGCCGAGGTCGACGACGAGTGTATCCGGCATTGATGGCGACTGAGCCAAGCTGAGGGGATCACCAGTTCAGGTCATCCAAGATAACCTAAGTTATGTATTTGTGATTTGTTTCATATTATCTTTTATGCTCAATGTATTGTTATGAACGAGAAAGTTACAAAGATTTGAAATATTAAACTCGAGCATAACTGTATACGAACAGTTTGAATTTCCATTATTTCGGTGTCAGAGTAGCAGAGAAAAACAAAAAAAAAAAGTCACTCACGTGACAGATACATACTCCACTTGTGTTAAACTACCGCATGCATCCATATGTTTATTCAGATATCGATGAATGCCTGTCTTCGCCGTGCCTTAATGGAGGGA
This sequence comes from Diadema setosum, assembly GCF_964275005.1. Lineage (NCBI taxonomy): Eukaryota > Metazoa > Echinodermata > Echinoidea > Diadematoida > Diadematidae > Diadema > Diadema setosum. The sequence continues at coordinate 19,426,778 of NC_092704.1, read as the reverse complement.
CCTGTCTTGACAAACTCCGTGCCTTCCAGTGCATCTGCCCGCTGGGTTTTAACGGTTCGCTCTGCGAGACTCACGCTGATTTTTGCGATGACCATACCTGTCAAAATGGCGGCACATGCTCCTCAGTCAATGGCACGGTCGTCTGTTCTTGTTATGAAGACTACATCGGTGACTTCTGTGAAATTCCCATAGGTAATTTACAATGTATTTTATAATCCATTGAGATTTTAAGTTCGATTATGTTTCGGTCCGTGTATGACATTGATTTCATGCTTCTGTACAAGATAAGTCTCAAAGCACAGAATGTCAATTGGGCAGGACGATGCGTAATACCCGAATCCAAACATGAAATCATATACATTTGATTGCCTTGGATCTATAAATATAAATTAGTGTATGTATGAATAAATATCAAAGTATTATGTTTATTTCGATTGCCTTGTGCCAAGTTTTCCTGAGAAATCAGATAGGTGTGTTGCAATTATTTTACACTGGAGGTTGTCAGTGAATTCACGTTGTACTAAGTTCTTCGTTGATTTATAATTTGCCGCATGCAGTGCACGGTGGTTGGGGAAACTGGTCAACGTGGGGAGTTTGTTCGGTAAGCTGTGGGGGAGGGATGCGTCAGAGGAACCGGGAGTGTATCAACCCTCCACCAAACGAGTTCGGCAGGCCATGTTCAGGATCAAACATCTCCATTGAGGAATGCAACACCGATGAATGTCCAGGTGAAATAATCAGCCATTGATGTATAAAACCTTTTAGGTAAATTCAAGTATAAAGATAACTAAAAATATTAATACATGTTGATCATCTAAACAGGAAAGTCTGGTTGCTGTAATATGAACGATGCGATTTCTTTTGTGACTTAATTTCTCCTTTGAGATCGTTTCCCTCTTTGTTGATGTAAGAATAACGTTGGAGCACGTGTTGCTTTTCATCGGCTGTCACAATGCACTGATCCTACACATGTTATAAGATAACTTGATTTTTTTATTAATGCTGTAAAACAGCAATCAGAGGGAGAATATATGTTGTACATTGCCATCACTAGTTTGTATTAAGTTACAGTCTTCTCAGAAGTAAATACTTGATGATCATTACCAACAATCTAATTCTTTCCATATACATGTAGGATGTGCCCCTCTGATCGCTCCTGTTAATGGCAGCGTTCACTGCATCAAGAATAACAATACACACAACTGTACGATTCGATGCGACGATTCAGAACATGATTTTGTCCAGCCTGTCAAGCCATTCTACACGTGCGGCCCCGCCACCAACTTTGCCTGGAGTCACCAGAGTCTCTTCAACCGTCTTGGCACCTTGCCGGCCTGCAGGAGTACGTTGTGAAAATAGTAGTAGTAGTAGTAGTAGTAGTAGTAGTAGTAGTATAAAGGCGGTGGGAGTAGTGATAATTTCAGGTGCAGAAGTAGTACTAACGACTATTCGGCCTAATCGTGAAAATAATACTGATGATAATGATGGTAATGACTGCATTGGCGTAGCCAGGGGGGCGATGGGGCGGTCGCCCCCCCCCCCCCCCTAAGATTTGGACCGGGGATTTGGGAGGCGGAAAAAAATGCGTGTATACTATATGCATGCACATGAAGCGGGTCTCCTTTGCAACCTTTCATCAAATAAGGTATTTTTGTGAATATTTCACTCAAAGTGTGCACCAGATCGTTGAATTTCAATTCAAAATATGCAAAATCTCTCGTGCTTGGGAGGGGGTATCCCCCTCCCAAACCCTCCCCCTCTGTGCCTCTTTCCCTAGCTTAGTACACTTTTTAGATTTACAAAAAAACAAAATATGAATAATTCTGAGTGCACAAGACTTATCGCTTATATTCCGAAAACTGAAGGTTCCCTCATGTATAAGGGGAATTTCCCCTTTTAATCGACCCTTTCCCTTTGCGTGTGTGTGTGTGATTTCCCAAATGTTGATTCCATCAAATATGCGTATACGAGATATCTAAATTTCAACCTTAAAAAGGCAAAAGCTCCATCGGAAGGGAAGGGGGGGAGATAACACTCGCCCATGCCTTCTCCCTGCTCGCCCGCCCCTACCCCCCCCCCCTCCAGTTCCGCCATGCATAGAAGTAGACTGTTGCTACTATATCCAGATCGCTTTATTTAAATTCTAAAAACCCCAAGCTCTCCCTCATTAGATTTTATACATACACACAGATGGTGCACATTCGGAATAAGAGCTAAATTCCGTGATTTTAACACTTCGCTGAAAAAGTATTGAACCAAAAATTTGCACCAGATCGCTGAATTTCAGGTCTGAAAACGCAAAATCACCTTCGTGTGGGAGAGGGTATGCCCCTATCTTCACCCTCGTGTGCCTGCTTTTTCTGTTTGATTGCTGGACAGACAGCGTTCATGATATCCAGTGTAAAAATAAATACAAGAAGATTATCATTTTACAGGCAAATTGTTCAGTAATAATCTACACTAAAATATACTTCAACCGTAAACAAGTGGGACTGTTTCAACTCGTTAAAACACGCAAAAACATGCATCAAATTGCACCATTTGCAGCATTAAAAATGCAAAAAGTTCTCACCATGGGAGGGGGGACACCCCCCTTCCACACCCTCCCCTCCCCCTTCGCTCGCTCCGCTCGCTCGGGTTCAGTCGCGTTCATGATATTCAGTGAAAAGAATTAATACAAGAAGATTATTTAAATGATACCATTTTATAGGCAAATTATTCAATGATAATCTACATCAAACTATACTGCTCCCTTAAACAAGTGTTACTGTTTCACGTCGATAAAACACGCAAAAAAAAAACACGCATCAAAGTGCACCATTTGCAACATCAAAATGCAAAAAGTTCTTACCGTGGGAGGGTAGACACCCCCTTCCTCACCCTCCCCTACCCCCTCGCTCGCTCCGCTCGCTCTGGTTCAGTCGCGTTCATGATATTCAGTGAAAAGAATTAATACAAGAAGTGTATTTAAATCATACCATATTATAGGCAAATTGTTCAATGATAATCTACATCAAAATATACTGCAACCTTAAACAAGTGGGACTGTTTCAACTCGTTAAAACACGCAAAAACATGTATCAAATTGCACCATTTGCAACATAAAAATGCAAAAAGTTTTCACCCTCACCACACCCTCCCCTCCCCCTTCGCTCGCTCCGCTCACTCGGATTCAGTCGCGTTCATGATATTCAGTGAAAAGAATTGATACAAGAAGTGTATTTAAATTTTACCATTTTATAGGCAGATTGTTCGATAATAATCTACACTAAAATATACTGCTACCTTAAACAAGTGGGACTGTTTCACGTCGATAAAACGCGCAAAAACATGCATCAAATTGCACCATTTGCAACTTCAAAATGCAAAAAGTTCTTGCCGTTGAATGACTGCTCCCCAGACATACTCAAAAGAGCTTACGCAGGTGTCCAAAGCACATCTAGGATGAGGTAACATTCACACAAGTGAGTTCTGTACGGGCTTGTAACTAAGTTTGGAACATAAAACACTCACATCACAAAGTGCTTCGCTAATGTCCCGAAACACTTCGCATCATTCGCCATGCGTATTGTCTTGAGATAAAAAAGAATGGCTTGTTTCATCTCGTGAAGGAAGGCATGGCAGGTGTTTTCATATAGTTTCTTTGAAACCTGTCAGTATTTTAAGCTTATAATTATGTTATAACAAATGCCGTGGATAGCCATAAATTATCGTCATCACAGATTTATCATGACTGAATTCCCTATACTGAAAACCTTGCACGAATTATGCACAAGGGGGGGTGCGATTTGCCTCCCAATGTCGATTGCAGTGTCACACCTACACAAATTCCACAGCAACGTCGCTTTTAGCAGGGAACTAAAACAGCGCTGCATTTAAATGTCATTTCGGTTTGTCTCATGACCGCATGATAACCGGATCATACCCGAAATACAACATGAGTGAAGTATATTTAAAGGGATATTCCAGACGATTTTCATAATTTCACATCATGTAGTACATAAATCGACAACTCCATGTATGGATTTGTGGAATTTATTGTGGTTCTTGAGCAGAGAAACAATACTTTGAAAAATCTTAAACAAATTACCCTGAACAAGGCTGATGACATAGGAGGTTCACATATTTCAGAAATGTAGCAGTGTAATTTCATTACAATACCGCTTGCTTGCGAGATCACCTGTGTATAATCTATGCATGTCTTCTTCTTACGTTCTGCTTCCATGAGCCCCAACTCATGCATTCTTATGGAGACGCTGCCATGTCATCATCCTTGTTCATTGCAATTTGTTCTAAATTTTGAAAATATTCTTATTCTTCGTCCAAATTATCACAAATTCTGAAACTCTGTCCTCAGTATAACTAATTTATAGTTGTTCAAATGTCAAAATCCGAAAAGGTCTCCTTTAATTGAAATGTCATGGAAGACCTGTGTCGCAACCTCACAACAGTTCAAGAGCTCTCCTTGATTTTAGTTCCTCTCAATTATGATATTTTCCATATTCAACAAGTGCTGTAGCTCAAGTTTTAGCGTATGTCGTATGGTGTTTGAAACTCATGCAGAGATCGAGTCTCCGAACTCTCTGGAAGCATCGGTTGTTTTCACCTACCCCGACGCCTCGTGTACCTCGGATGCCGCGAGGGACCAACTACAGCAGACTTTTACATCCACCCTCCGCAATGTGTCGCACCTTCTCAGCTGTGACCTGGATTTGGACTGTCAAATTGAAGATATAGAGGTAATATAAAAAAGAATACTCTCCATATTCTAATAGAACTCTATAATTAGTAAGCTATTCATTTAAGAGCAATGCCTGATTTTAATGTTTAAAGTATCAAGCGAACTAATCATCCATGCAAATATCACTATGAGAGTACTGTATATGTGTATTAACATAATTATGTATATACGTATATATATATATATATATATATATATATATGAAGATATGTGTAAATGTATATTTGCGTAAGCCAACATGACAATACCCCATTCATCTCTACCTCTTAATCTCTCTCTCTCTCTCTCTCCCTCTCTCTCATCTCTCTCTCCCCCATCGCCCTCTTTCCCTCACACACACTCATTAGATAAGCAACTGTGTCAATCACAGAAAACGAGCAGTGGTAGATGAACCTGTCAGGATTTCTGTCGTCGCCAAGAAGAATTTCTCGTCAACATCCGGGGAATCTGGTATGGGTTAAAAGCATCTTCGAAATAAGAGAAGTTTGTGGGCAGACTCTAAAAAAAACAACACTTTGTACTATATTCTGCCCCCACGTGTGAGTGTGGGGGGTGTGGGTGTGTGTTTGTGTGTGTGTGTGTGTGTGTGTGTGTGTGTGGTGTGTGTTGGGGGAGGGATATTAAGCAATACATGCAGGGGTATATTTCTTATTCACCCAGACGAGTGCAGTCAACATACACCATAGTCACAGTATGCATAGTTCGTTTCCATTGCATATCCAAGCCAACATTTAACGTTGATTAAAGTGAAATTTAAAAAAAAAATGCAAGCTTTGAAATAAACAAGATGCAAACTATCAAAATCAATATCATGTCAAAATATTGCTTAAATTCCAGAAATTATGTTACAGAATCAAACTCAAATTACTAGAAGTGTTTTTATATGGTTCTACAGAAAACCTTAAGTGTTGCAACGTGTTTTATTTGTTCGCAAATTACTTTAAATCATATTTATTGTCAGAAATAAAATTTTTAAGCTAGCGAAGAAAGTAGACGAATATGTCTGAAAAACTAAAGTTTGTGTATCTAATATTATATTAATTGGAATCATATTCATATTATTTAGCTGTTTTGTAGCTGCCTGTCAAATTTGTATTATTGTCTTTATTGTCTTTATCATATCATCATTTTGTACCTGAATTTTTGAGAAAACAAAATTTCAGGGTAAAAAGGATATCATGCCAATAATTTGAGAAGGATGGTGTTGAATCGTCTTGCACTGCGTTGTTATTTCCGTCAACAGGTGTGCAGACATACGACAGAATGCGCTCAAGTCTCCTCACGCTCATGGCTAACGGATCGTTGACATTGACAATCAATGGGCAACAGCATGCCCTTGATCCAGACGCCGTCACGGGACAAGTCAAACTTGTCTGCCCCGAGGGCTTCGGCGAGACTGCTGCTGGTGGCTGCTGTAAATATCCCACTAAAACTGCATTGTATATACATCATTGACAACGTGTTCTGATTTTTGGCCTACACAGACGTTTTCGATAATTCCACTATAAAACCTATGTCCAAGTTTTTAAGTTGTCTCCAATAGTAGTCACGCTCATCGTAAAGATTGTAAGGTCTGCAACAAAGTTTATCTCATTTCTCACACAGTATCGAGTATACAAATCCAATGCAAGCGCATGAAACAGTGTCACGAGTGAAACAAATCGAAGCTAGTTCTCATACGGCGTAGACTTTTCCCTAGGTATGAGATAAGAGTTACATTGATTATTTCAGTCTAGCCTGTACACCCGCTCTTATCGTCAGTGAGAAAGTCACTTTTCCTACATATTTATAGCTCTGTCTTGAAGAATTCATGATCTATTAAATTGTTGAAAGGAGATAAATTCGATACATAATGTCAAAATACTCCCAGAGCGATATTATTATTCTTTGTGTTCTACTTTATTATTACCACTTCCATATTTATTGTAGTCATTGCTATCCTTGCTGCCTCATACAAGTTGAACCTTAATTAATTTTGTGATTTATAGAACAAAATAACCATGCTGAAATCCTGAAAAGAGCAAAATTCGTCTTCAGATATTTATTTTTTATCTATCGCAATAGTTTCCCCATGCATCCCCCCCTCTCTCTCTCTCTCTCTCTCTCTCTCTCTCAAATAGTGTGCAAATGTTGTGTATTACAATCAACATCCTCTCTTTCTCTCTCAGCACTGTGCCCCGTTGGAACGTTCCAGTATGTGCTGAATGAGACGCGGAGTTACTGTGTTCCTTGCCTACCAAACTCTTATCAGCATGAAGAGGGTCAGACGGAGTGTTCTCCCTGCCCAGACGGCATGATTACCATCGATTTCTCGTCCACAAAGTCATCCGATTGTATTAGTACGAATATTTCATAACTATTCAATACATCTGACCTTTCACTTTGTCTTTTAAAGTATTTTAAGATAATACCTATTGCATCGAATATTGGTAACAAACGTGTATATCAACAGAATCAGTGATGACAAATTGTATAATCACGACAGCAATGATGAAAATGACAGTTACGATTATCTGACAGGAAGAATAATTCTAAAAAGGTCAAGAATGATAAAAAAAGGAATATTTGACCGATAATATGTTGACATAAATTCAAATAACATATTTTTTAAAGAAAGAACTACGCTTTAAAGTATACCATATCAGTGCGATATCCGAGGTGGTCCTCATTCTTTTTTCTTGGTTTTCTTTTTCATTTTCCTTCCTGTTTTCACAAAAAAGTGGCTTGCTCTAAAGGAAGGTATCATGACATAAAGAATCTGACGGTAGAGGGGGCTGCACCTTGCCGACCCTGTCCCCGTAACACGTACCAGAACGAGACGGGACAAGCACGTTGTACTGGTTGTCCTGAGGGTTACGTCACTCTTCAATCTGGTTCGGAAGACGTCACTGACTGTGTTGGTGAGACAAGTCACTTCACTTATGTGTTTTACTGATCTGACTATTTCATTTGTGAAAGCTTTTTTTTTTTAATGTGAATGTGTGTACAATTTCAATGCAAACTGTGTTTACAGGCAAATTTTATGAAAGCATGATTATTTTGGGGGTTTATTTATCAAAATCAATTAATAATGCATTTTCTTGTTCGGAACAATGTCACGGACGAATTTCATCGAAAAAACAATGAAAAACATAAAGTCGAAAAAACAATGAAATACAAAAAAAATCAAAAAACAATAAAATACTTAGGAAATTTTTTCTGAATGTGCAATTTTTTTCTGTTACATTTGCTAAGGACACTAAAAAGAATATTTACACCAAAAATGTGCCTGTTTCGAGCTTTATTTAGTGATTTATACCAAATTGTCTGATTTCATGCATCATTATGCATATATTGGCATAATTTAGTGTAAATGATAACTTTTGAAAAAATTAACTTCATGGTATTTTAGATTACATCATAGGCAATGCGTGTGCCAAATTTTGTCGCGATCGCGCGATCGACGGCCGAGATCCGGAGGGGGGGGGGGGGGGGGGCCTGGGAGGCCCCTCCCCCCCCCCCCCTCCCCCCCCCCTCCCCCCCCCCCCCCCCCCCCCCTCGGCTCTATCATCTATACCTAAATAGCCCAGCCTAGTTAGGGTTAAGATCTTAAGCGTGCAGCGAAAAATTATTCAGACTGTGCACTCTGTACAACCTCTCAACAAGTTTTAATATGTTTACTTCCTCGAAAAATAACTTAATTTCTTGGGACTCTTTTTCCAAACCTCTGTCATGTAATTTTATTCGGTCGCGATCTTAGCGAAACTATAATGTATACTTTGTTGTTGTGTTTACGATTTCGAAATATTTACATGTAAAGTTTAAGAGCATACTCTCTTTCATTTGGTGACCGGTATTTAATATTTTGAAATTGTGTTGTTTATATATGTATATAAAAGTGAATTCAAATTTTGATTGAAACCGAGTCCAAGATAGTTCCACTGTTTAACTCAAAAGAATGTTGCGTACAAAACCGATCGTGAGACACGGGGACACTGAGCTCATACAGCAAAAATACTACCAACAAAAATAACAAAAAGGATTGTATATGAATGGTAATATGTATAATGCTTTTATGTGCGTACTATGCAAATATTTAGTTGCATGCAGTCAAGGAATGTACCTACAACCCACGGACTCTCCCCGCCCATCCTGCCACGCGTGTCCGCTCCACACCTACCAGGACAGACTGCTTCACCAAGAGGAAGAGTGTATTGCTTGTCCGCCCGGACACATTACCCTGACTGAAGGCTCGCAGGATTCCACGGACTGTCGGGGTTAGTACAATTATGGTTCCTCAGATATCTGGCATCTTTTATTTTTGTTTATTGTTGTTGAAGCGAGATACTGATACTGCCCCGGTGTAAACTATAGTAGTAGTAGCAGTGGTATGTAGTAATATAATATTAGTAGTAGTATAGTAGAAGTAGTGATAGTAGTAGATGCACATCAGCATGCGATGGAATTTCACAGGACCAGAATTGAATGTGAGGGGCTGGAAGTACAACTGTACAGCTTCTACGCGTATTCGAAACAAATGATGCAAACTAAATGGTAAAACCTTTTTTCTTCTATTGCATGCACTTGAAATCTAGGAGAAAAGTTATAGAATTTGAATCTCGTAGATCTTTTCACGAGTGATATTGGCCCCGACCATGTATTTGAATTAACTGAGGTGGTAATGTTAGCCAGTCTCAAGACTTTAGTGCCCCAGTGGTAGGTGGAAAGAAAAGGAAATGATAGGCATACTGTGTTTTGTCATTATACTGTTATCTTAAGACTTTAGTGCCCCATCGGTATGTGGAAAGAAGAGAAAATGATAGGCATACTGTGTTTTATCATTGTACTGTTATCCATCTAATGTGCATGTTATTGTTATTGACATGAAACATTTACTATGAATTGAACATGATTATGAAAGCTATCTTGGTGTTGATATGTAGTTTCGCCTGACGCCACGTGCAGAGTTCTTGACATTCATACGTTCGAACATAGGGGATTCTAAAATGTATACTTCTACCTAAAAATGATAGAGATTTGTGAATGTCAAAAAGAGTGGTATAATGTGATCGTCGAGTAAGTATCCTGCATGATCTAATATACACTTTACTGCCCCCTTTCCCCCTTCACTCCAATTTCTGCAGACCATCGAGGAACCTCTCGTGATTCGAATCTGTCTCTCATTCCCGTCGTAGCGGGCCTTGCGATAATTGCCTTCATTATCCCTGTCAGTTTCGTGGTAGTATTCACGAGGAAAGTATTCATGAGGAGAGAATCAAGGTATGTTTTGATGACTGGTAGAATGAGATTAAATTCTGTCAAACAAAACAAATTCTGTCTTTCAAATTTTTCAATCAGCGTAATGATACTTATTCAAAGATAATACCCCCTACCCACCCCCCCCCCCACCTGTTTGTCCAGGAAAGGAAGTTATGACCTCACTTCAAGGAAAGGAAAAGCCAGGTCGGACACTGAATGTGATAGTATAAACCCCATTCCTGAGTTCTAATTGCTTCATTTAGTAATTCGAGCAAACATACGCAACTCTCATGACGAGACTGTTTTAGTCTCATGACTAACTGTATTCTTTTCTATTTCCTGAGTGATTAAGTATATTTCGCTTTTTGCCGAAACCACAAACGAACAGTTGATAATCGCATTGTTTCTGTATGATTGATCTGTGCACAAGAGGAAGCCCTGGATATAACACATCTCACCTATAGTTCATTTCTGCTGAGTTACTGCAAACATTCGGCACATTAGCATATATCATTATTCGCTGAAATATCCTTAAAACTGCCTCCTGTTATGCAAGAGTTACACGCATAACGAATGTCTAGGTAGTGATAGATATACATGTAATAAAGCGATTTGATTCTTAGTCATTACACATCGATGAGTAGTTTGGAACCTCATTTATTCATTTCCGTATGACTATTCATCTACCAATGCTGTGGAAAATAGAGGTATATTGATAACTTTTCTCACCCAATATCATAATCTCTCTGTTCCTCCAGGAGAGTTGGAGATGACCCGTCCACTACTCCGAGGTCAGGGAACGTCAAGAAGAAGACGAGAGATATTGAGCTGCGGATGTTTAGTGCCCAAAATGAAACGTCCATACCAGATGGCTTGACCAATACTGGATATGTGAAAGACGAGTCTCTGTCGCAGTAAACTATTTTTTTTAGGGGGGGGCCTTTGTTTGTCTATGTTAAATATTGTTGTTAACCATTTAAAGTGCAGTGATTTGAAAAAAAAAAGTTTGAGTTATTTCATCTAATGAATATGTATAGGTTAAATGTATCGCAAAACATCGTACCATTTAAGAATTTTCCAGTAGAGCCTAAGATATAAAGAGATATCATTTTTTTTTTCTCAATGATACTATAAATGTATATAGTTTATTTTAGGAACAATCTTATTTCAACTATTGTCCACATTGTGTATATTCAACATTGATAATAGTGATTACATTTTAAATTGGTTATTTCTATTCCTAACTCACATTTTAGAACTTTTTTTGAAGTTCTAAAGCTGTTTTTTGTTTCATCTGCAAAGGGTAAATAACATTATTTTGAAAGATGCGTGAGAACAAAAACTGTTGAAGTGTTTCAAAGTGTCTACGTATATTCATGTGCGTGTTTTGTTTTGTTTTGTTTTGTTTAATGACTTTATGTCTTAAGAGCCTTATCATTTTTTACAATGTCCATTCTCTATGCAAGTGGAATACCAAAGGTTTGACACTCTGTGTTTCTGTATATATGAATGACCAAAATATGCTCTCTTTTTTTTACAGGAAAAGTATATTTTCGAAATGTTTATTCATTTTTTTTTTGTAAGTCCTGTTTATTCAGCTTGTATGACTTCAAGGCATTTTTTGGACCGTAATTATTGTTCTGTAATATTTGTTACGTAAAATATGCATGACGTAGAACACACAACCTAAGCTTTACTCTTGCTAGGTATTACAAAAAGTAATGAAGAATATGACAGAGGTTCCTTATGTACGTCATTACCAATTGAGAGGTATCATTCCAGTCTTCAAGTACACTAAGGAACTGAAGAAGGAAGCCATGACAGTACTGACAGTGGAATCCACTTTTAAATCCATAATTATGTCGTGTCCTGAGGTCACTATTGTCAGTCTCTTGAAACTGATGGAGTTACATGACTTCGGGAGTTAACAATAATATTACTGAGATTTGTTATAAACTTGCCATTACACAATCCAATATGCTAAAGTTTGCACACACAAAAAAAAAGAAAACAAAAAGGTCGTTATTCATAGTAAGGAGATTCATTAGTTAAGTACATTGTATGGGGCTTTCTTTTTGACACCTGGTGTTCTCTCAAGTAAAAGAAGAAGCAGGAATGAACTTCCCCATTGATTAGCCAATTTTGATATGAATAAATCAGTTACTTAGTTATTCAAGTGGATGGTCTGTTTACAAGTGTAAGACAGCTATTCGTGTTATCAGCACACACTGATAGTTGGAGGATGCGCGCATTGGTAGTCAATGTTATAGGCAGATTTGGCAGACAGCGAAGTTGCTACGCCCTGTCATTATACCAGAGGGCAGAGGCGCCACGTACTAGGTCGTAGCCATTAGTGATGGTTTGGCTGGTGAGTCCGAGGCCACACTGTGTGTGCAGGTTTTTATCATTTTATTATTTTAAAGGAAAAATGGAAAATAGTCTGATATCAACGGTAAAGCTTGTCCAGAAGTCGACTTGTACTTGAGAGTATTATTTGGCTCAAAGTCATGCCCTGTGCACACTGGAGCTAGTTCGGAGGTGATTTACTCATTATTTGTCGGAGGAGAGGCATGGAGATATGATTTGCCTATAGAATAATTTGAGAGTGTCAATACTGTTTTAGTCTTGTTTTGTTTTGTATTCAAGCTCGGTATGAAAGTAGCTTTCAAGTGTGCTGTGAAGGAGTGAATTTATAAGATGAATATCAAACGTTGATCGTAACATGTGAAAGTAATATGTGTTTGCAAGTTAAGGTATTTTCCGTTTTGTGACTTTGTAGTGATCTGCTACCAGATGGCTTGACCAATACTGGATATGTGAAAGACGAGTCTCTGTCGCAGTAAACTATTTTTTTTAGGGGGGGCCTTTGTTTGTCTATGTTAAATGTTGTTGTTAACCATTTAAAGTGCAGTGATTTGAAAAAAAAAAGTTGGAGTTATTTCATCTAATGAATATGTATAGGTTAAATGTATCGCAAAACATCGTACCATTTAAGAATTTTCCAGTAGAGCCTAAGATATAAAGAGATATCATTTTTTTTTCTCAATGATACTATAAATGTATATAGTTTATTTTAGGAACAATCTTATTTCAACTATTGTCCACATTGTGTATATTCAACATTGATAATAGTGATTACATTTTAAATTGGTTATTTCTATTCCTAACTCACATTTTAGAACTTTTTTTGAAGTTCTAAAGCTGTTTTTTGTTTCATCTGCAAAGGGTAAATAACATTATTTTGAAAGATGCGTGAGAACAAAAACTGTTGAAGTGTTTCAAAGTGTCTACGTATATTCATGTGCGTGTTTTGTTTTGTTTTGTTTTGTTTAATGACTTTATGTCTTAAGAGCCTTATCATTTTTTACAATGTCCATTCTCTATGCAAGTGGAATACCAAAGGTTTGACACTCTGTGTTTCTGTATATATGAATGACCAAAATATGCTCTCTTTTTTTTACAGGAAAAGTATATTTTCGAAATGTTTATTCATTTTTTTTTGTAAGTCCTGTTTATTCAGCTTGTATGACTTCAAGGCATTTTTTGGACCGTAATTATTGTTCTGTAGTATTTGTTACGTAAAATATGCATGACGTAGAACACACAACCTAAGCTTTACTCTTGCTAGGTATTACAAAAAGTAATGAAGAATATGACAGAGGTTCCTTATGTACGTCATTACCAATTGAGAGGTATCATTCCAGTCTTCAAGTACACTAAGGAACTGAAGAAGGAAGCCATGACAGTACTGACAGTGGAATCCACTTTTAAATCCATAATTATGTCGTGTCCTGAGGTCACTATTGTCAGTCTCTTGAAACTGATGGAGTTACATGACTTCGGGAGTTAACAATAATATTACTGAGATTTGTTATAAACTTGCCATTACACAATCCAATATGCTAAAGTTTGCACACACAAAAAAAAAAGAAAACAAAAAAGGTCGTTATTCATAGTAAGGAGATTCATTAGTTAAGTACATTGTATGGGGCTTTCTTTTTGACACCTGGTGTTCTCTCAAGTAAAAGAAGAAGCAGGAATGAACTTCCCCATTGATTAGCCAATTTTGATATGAATAAATCAGTTACTTAGTTATTCAAGTGGATGGTCTGTTTACAAGTGTAAGACAGCTATTCGTGTTATCAGCACACACTGATAGTTGGAGGATGCGCGCATTGGTAGTCAATGTTATAGGCAGATTTGGCAGACAGCGAAGTTGCTACGCCCTGTCATTATACCAGAGGGCAGAGGCGCCACGTACTAGGTCGTAGCCATTAGTGATGGTTTGGCTGGTGAGTCCGAGGCCACACTGTGTGTGCAGGTTTTTATCATTTTATTATTTTAAAGGAAAAATGGAAAATAGTCTGATATCAACGGTAAAGCTTGTCCAGAAGTCGACTTGTACTTGAGAGTATTATTTGGCTCAAAGTCATGCCCTGTGCACACTGGAGCTAGTTCGGAGGTGATTTACTCATTATTTGTCGGAGGAGAGGCATGGAGATATGATTTGCCTATAGAATAATTTGAGAGTGTCAATACTGTTTTAATCTTGTTTTGTTTTGTATTCAAGCTCGGTATGAAAGTAGCTTTCAAGTGTGCTGTGAAGGAGTGAATTTATAAGATGAATATCAAACGTTGATCGTAACATGTGAAAGTAATATGTGTTTGCAAGTTAAGGTATTTTCCGTTTTGTGACTTTGTAGTGATCTGCTATAATGAGGATGTTTTGAGAGTTGGTTTTATCATCAATGCACATTACGAAATCAGGCCGTATTGCATAAGCACATTGAGTGAAATCAAAGATTTGTTATTCAAATAGTTAAGGAAGAACAGTTTTTGAGTGCGTTCGCAATACACGCACAGTACCCATGATTTAGCGGAAGTTGTACCCTGGAAGACAAACGTGTTCATGTAATGGGACAGTGCTGTTGTTTCCCGATACATGTATATAATCTGGACAGTAAATGATTTTATACTAAAACATATTATTCTTGAATATGTATATTACTTTAAAGTTTGGAGGCTTATCCCTTCACTGGTTAAGACACCTCGGGTGTCTCTCGTATAAAGCCTGGCACCGTTCTAGGACTTTTTCTCCTCTATGCGTTCGAGGCCTGTCCACCTATACGGCGTCAGGTATACTGGGGCTGGATTCGTCTCCGCAGCACGACCTAACGTCGCCGCGCTGAAGGACACCGTTGTCACCTCGACATTGAACTTTCCAAGCTATCCACGTTTAGCTCTTCGTTGTCCTCCCACTCACGACGGACAGCGATTCCGGAGTCTCGATCTTAAGTCAGTACTTGAATTTTGTTATAAAGGTCATTTGGGACACTGGAAACATCCTTAGTTGAAGTCTGGATAAAGACTATCTTATAACTTGATCAACCATACAGGTCAATGCCGTGAATAGTTATTAAAAGCTGTCACTAACTGATAAGTAGAATGAAGAGTTGATAGTCAACCTTGTAAAATAATATTATTCAGCAGTATGCAGTGATTACATTAATGAATGTATGTTTCAAATGCACGCACATTAGTAAACTTACCGGGGATTTTATTTTGTCCCCTTTTCTAATGAAGGGTATATTTCATTTTGGGTGGTCAAAGTAATGGCCTAATCTGGACGAATGAGTGAGTTAACATGGTAACATGCTGTAACATACATCTTCATTCCTTTGTGTGTGGGTGTGTGTGTGTGTGTGTGTGTGCTTTGTTTTTGGTTTTGGTTTTGGTTTTTGGTTTTTTGGTGTGTGGTTGTTGTTTTTTTTTGTTTTTGTTTTTGTTTTTTTTTTGCTAATGTGAGGGCGAATGGATGTCAAGTTCTTTCAAAGAAAAAAATATATATACATACATATAAATCTGCAATGTTGGAAGAGGAACGACCAAGCCAATGATAGGCTGCAGAAATGATGGAAGTAGTGTTTTCATTTTTTGGATGTATGTTTTTATTGTGAATGTGTTTGCTCATCCCTCCTTTGTGTGCCGATGTTATCACGTAATCAAACCAGGAGAAGACGAAGAAGAGAAAGAAGAAGACGTGAGAATACTAACAAGACGAACTTGAAGACGAGAAGATAAAATGCCGATATCCTCTAATTACTTGAAAGTCAAGAATTAAGACATAGGCCTATAAGCTTATAGAAAAACGTGTACTTTTGTGGTTTACATTACTGCACTTATGTCAAACATACTCAGGCCTTGATTATCAGGACTTTCTAAAACAATTATCTCTTTAAGACGAGCGTTTCATTGTTTCAATACTCTTTTTTTTTTTTTTGGTGACTCTAAATAATTTCAAATTAGATTGGAGGCGTTCCTCTCCCCCTCCCCCCCCCCCCTTTAAAATGATTAATAACAAAGAAACAAGTGAACTCCAACGACATGTCCCATGTTCTCGGCTTGGTTCACTATCTTGAGCTGTTCGGTGCATATAAGCAATTAACCTCTTAGTAGTAAGAAGGGACTTTGTGATATCAAGGGTGGATTGATTTGTTTGTGTGCTAGATACAGAGGTAAGGGAGATGTCAGAAAAGATGAACCGGTTTGGGTCTATTCTTTTCTACTATACATTACACGTCAAGTGGTACGCGTTTTTATGGCTGAATCAAGATAAATTCTGATTAATAAGCTCGTGAGCGTCAAATTTTATCCTTACAAACCTTGTTTCCTCCACTCCGTTTCCTCTTATCTTTTTTCTCTTCTTTTTTTTTAAACATCACAATATCGCACTTCCAGACACATGAATTGTTCGCCTATACTTATAAGACTAAGCGTATTGGACACAATGATTAAAAGACACTTCACATGCACAAACGCAGAAATAATTTAAAATGAGGCACAGGTGCATCGAAGAATTGAAGCACATGTGTGTATATAATATTTAATGCAATACGCATGGTATTTCTGTTTCAAGGCACATTCAAGCATGTTATATTCTATATAATACGACATAGTTGATTACAGTCAGATGTGTCAACACGAGTAGAAGGTCAGTAAAATATCGTTGCCAATATTCAAACGATTTTTTTTCCTCGATCGTGTTTATTGGTTTCTCTATCATCCTCATAATAATACACAAGGTCCATCTATCATGTGATTGTTATGCAAACAACTCTACTGTGCATAGTGACGCGCGAAAAAAAAAAAGAACGGTACAGCTAAATGTGACACATAAACTACGTTTGCGCGTGACTTCTGCTCGATAGAAGAGAAAGATATAATGAAAGAGGAAGGTGTTTTGCTTTCGCTCTTCCAGGGACACATATGAATATATGTATGTATATATATATGTATATATGTATCACAATTATAAAAACAGGAACGCACGTTTCCACAGTTGTATCAATTGGATACAAGAATTTCAGAGTTCTACAACTTCAGGCAGCGGGTAATAAGATTTAGACACTTGGATCAGATACGTCCAGCAGAAGTCATTTTTTTCCCGTTTTTAGATTACGCTGGAAAAAAAGATTTATGACATCGTCGTGTTGGGTATTAAAAAAAAACGTAAAAAAAAACGTTTTTGTTACCATAGTGGGAATAATGGCATAAATGACGTGAGCAATATTAAGCATTATATCTTATTATAAGCGAGATATGGGCCTAAAAAAGGGGCCGTACTGAAACGAATTCATGTTTGTCACTCTAGATGCTCCTACATAAAGCATAAATGGAAGGGATCTAAGTGCTCAAGAAAACCTGCGATGTTACAATTACGAACAACTACTTTGTAAGAATATAGTAGTGATCGAGGTAGTGCATACAATGATTTTTCATAGGAAATACACAAGTTATTTAGAAAGTTAATGGCGTAAGCTGTGATATAGAGTATAACAAAATGATTTTCGTTTGTCTGTTTGTTATTTTACAGCTAATTTTCACCTATTTCCAATGTTTGATTTTGATTAGGCTAACACAATTTGAAAAACAATGTTGGTGCATTAGAAAACAAGTTTAGTTTTAATGGTCAAGTTTGATAATTATATTGTAAATCTGATTAAGATGGGTCTGTCACAAAGTTACGAGTTCTAGGTGATCTAATATTCGTTACGTTTATCCTTTGATACCATCTCTACAACCACTAAATTAGCACTTAAATATATTACAATGCAAGTATAGGCCTACTTTAGTTGGTGTCTACGTAGTTGTATATATCAAAAGGAGCATGTTACACTGACGTCAGCAGACATTACGACTATACACATTCTATAGATTCCCCACAAAAATATTAATTCTACGTACAACATGGTCAGAGCTGTTTTACTTCGTTTACAGTCCTACATGTTCAGAGGCACTGACGTAGCGCCTAGGACAGATCCGAAGAGGGATGTTTTACCTCCTGATCCCGACGCAGTCACCATTTCCCGGATGGCAGCCCTGAAAGGAGGATGGCGCAGCGTGTAGATGATTGGGTTTATGAAGAAGTTCACGGATCCTACGGTGAAGAGAGCGAGCTGAAGAGGGCTCTGGACGTAACTGTTTGGTAGTAAACCCAGGCTGAACAGAAGAAAACCAATCTGACTAGGACTCCAGCAGATGATGTAGATCGAAATAACGAGGAACATGAGGTTAATGACACGATTGCGAGCAACAACGTGAAAAGAGGGTTTATTGAGATTTATCCTTTGATCACCACTTGTGGCAGGAAAATGAACCTGATGACGATGCAGGTGTATAGCTGTCATTGCCTGTGTGATCGTCATGACTACAGAGGGTACAACCATTCTTACGATGAAGAAGTATATTCCTACGTACATAGTGGCATGGGATGAGTGCACAAAAAAGGCGCATCTATCATTGCGTATACCATACAGATGGATAGGGGCGATTGCCATGGAAACAAAGGATGCAATCCACACGGCCACGATGAACAGTCGTAAACGAGCTGGACTGAAGATTTGCCGGAAGTGGAGTGGGTTTGAGACGGCGATGTAGCGCTCCACTGAGATAACCATGAGTGTGTAGGAAGAAGCGATCGCTCCAACTAGTTTGAAGAATTCTGAATCGAAGACCTTGCAGTAGACCAGCCCCACCCAAGTATTTGGAATACTCCTCTCAATTGCAATAGGGAACGTGAGAGCAGATGTGATCAGGTCAGCTCCAGCCAACGCACCGACCAAAACATCGGTGGATCGATTTGATGATAGGCGTTGAAACAAAACGACCGTTACCAAGAGGTTCCCAGCGGTTCCTAACAGAGCAGCCAGGGTTTGTAAGATGACCCACCATGACCACTGTAACGGATACCACGCACACACTATCTGCTTCTCTTTAAAGTCATTATCTAATTCGATCGATAAGGTGATGTTCAAAACGGAATGAGTACGGACATCTGTTAGACTGTGACTTCCAGTGGTCAATGACAGCTGAGATTTGAGCCTTTCCCCCACCAGTGTCACATCTTCCACTTCTTCCAAGCGAATGGACAGACTTGAAAATGTCTCATTGATATTTGCAGCAGTTTTGTAGCCAGTAACATTGCCGACATGTTGAAGACTGCCCTTCAGCAATTGTGTTGACATGACTACAAAGAATAATCCTCCTAAATCAAGAAATCGCAGATTTTGTACCATTTCTTGATTTGTTGCCTCGCTCGCTCTCTATTTGATTCAAACTATCAGTCTCTCAAACTATATTTCCTCAATATGGCTAACAGCCGATTCCGCATAAAGCAGCCCCAGATTCTACATGGGAAGGATCAGAGAAAAAAAAGTAGATAAGAGTTTCATACTTGACAGTTTGTGCTTTCCTTCACCGTTTGTCGCTATATGATAAATGAATAGAGAGTGGCCGGTTCCGATCGTTTGAGTGTATGTGTTGCTATGCAAGCCCCTTTGTTTCAGCGAAGTTTAAAGTATAGAGGAGTACGATATTATTGTTGAGGTGAGTTGAGGTAATTCGTATCAATTCCTTCGAATAGTCACACAGATAAAATGCAACAGCAAAATGAATCACTTTTCAACCTTTTATGGGAATAGGTAATGAAATCTTATTCAAAGCAGGATCCTGATGTAAATCAGATTAGTACAAAGATCATGTGTTAATTTTCCACCACCGAAAATTCATTGTCGATTGTCCAGGGTTTTAACAGCAAAACACATCAAGTTCCTTTCCATTAATATTTCAGACTGTGTTTATTTATCAAAATTCGTATGATTCAAACATTTTCCTTCTTAATTATATTGTATCCATCAAAATGCGCATCTTTTCTGCATCACACGTGAGAGAGAGAGAGAAAGAAGAAAAATATTCGATATCAGATGCTCACATGTAAGATCAGTTTAAGCAATAACAGTGAAAAGATTATTTAGATCATCACATCATTGGTAGATGTGAAAATATCATTGTTTTAGTAACTTCAAAACCATACATAAAGTATTGTTCAATCGACCTACAATACCCATTGCCATGCTCACTTCTTTTAAACTCCATGTGTAGACTACACCATCAACAGCTATAAGAAATTATTACCATGGTGTGTAATAAATAACACGTCGATGACATTCGATGAGATGAGTTGATTTGTTGGGGGTTTTTTCAGTCAACAAAAACAAAAGTATTAGGTAGTTTTAACGGTAATGATAGTGAAGATACCTTTTCACTTTTCAAATTCATCACTTTTGGATTAAAACTTCGAGCAGTCTGTAGTATTTTCTTTCCATCTATTATCATCTGAGCAACCAGTTATGGTCTTATATTTCTATGAGAATCATTCAGTTTTGAGAAATTTACAAATAAAGGAATCACATAACATTAAACATGGAAAGAATAACAACTCCCAGGCAATTAAATCAAATCTCAAGTTTGCTTTTGAAAGCAAAAATAAATTGAAAGGTAGTAAAGACATTAGTTTTATATAAATTGATACATTATTTCTGTTACATAATATCTCTAATATAGTGACACTTGATTGCTTGGTTCATTTAATACTCAAGTTCAAGTTCAAGTTCAACTTTATTTTCATTTCCATTAAATAAACAGGAGAAATTATATTCAATGCATAAACAAAACAAATTTGTAGTAATTTCGATAAACGTACATCAACAAGATACATGCGATGATGAGTAACGACATATGTGACCGTGCACCTCAAAACGAACATAAAGTCGCACACATTGATTTTGCGTGAGGACTGAAAATAAGTGAAATGGGTCAACCTAGCCGAACTTGACTTTTTCATATTTTCTGAAAGAGCGGGTCTTCTTTTACATTATGCTAAAATTTGGTATCATAAGACGGGCAGAAAAGTGGGTTTTTTTTAGCAGTTTATCTCGAACATTTTTGGTAGAATAGTGTGATTAGGTGTGTCTTTAGAATCCCTTTTTCATTTCTGAAAAACGTTGTCCACACTCTTCACTTTCAACTCTGATAACTTTTGAAAGGATAGTGCTACTGCTTTGAAAGTTGGGATTGATTATGGACAAAATGTGTTAATGAGGCATGCTCAATTTCAGTTTAATCTGATAATCCCTTCATTGTTGTTACTCTGGTGGTTTACTGCCTGTTTTTTGTTCCATTCATCGCACAGCCAGCACGGTTTGGTAAAGATTAAGCGCTTGAATAGACACTGTACTTCAGAGCCTCTTTTCTCAGTTCACACTTTTCCTGAGTTTGTGCTTTCTTTCCAATATTTAGATAGGTTAGGAGAGTCCATTTGATTTGAGTTATACATCATTTTAAAGCTGAAAGTCTGCTCTTTCAGAATATGGTCTTAACTAAAAATTCATGTCTGGCGACTTTTTGTTTGTTTTGAGGTGCAGGGTCACAAATTGCATTTATAAGGTATATACATATGCATATTTACACGAATGGTAATGGAAATGGAGGGTCCCACTAAAAAGCCAAGCTTGTACGATATGGGACCCTCAGAAATACATAAAAAGCAAATAATGGCTTCATGAAACTACAAACAAATATATGAAACAAAATCAAAGAAACCAATGGCAACTGACAAGAAATGAAATAACAGGAAAGAACGAAAAAACAACAACAAAATGGGAAAAAAAATGAAACTGCAACACACGCCATCGTGGACACAAGCAAACAGATTTCCAGGACGTATTGGAGTAGTAATACGCACCCTTGAATGATATTGTGAATATCAGGATTGGGTACATATGCCAGAAAAACTACAAAAGTGCGGACATATTAAAAGCAAAGAATAGACACAGTGATGCATTGTTTGATGACTGTCATATTTGAGGAGAACTTATATTTATATATACGGATTATTTTACTCTCATAATAGAAAATAATTGATGTGTAATGATTAATCCATAAAAATAAGTGATAACTTGATTGAGTTAATGAAACAAACCTAGTTCGGTAATATGTTATAAGATTTCAATAAAATAATTTCAATTTATTCTTGAAAGAATTCAAAGTTCGTACTGTTACAATATCATTAGGAAGTGAGTTCCAAAACTTTGGCCCATCATAAATAAAGGTGTTCTGAGCCAGAAGAGTTCTGAAAAAGTGCAAATGAAACTCATTCGAACGCCTTGTTGGGTAATTGTGACTGATTTCTTGGAAACATTGTTTCAAATATATTTGGAAGATTTTTTCTATCATAATTAAACATAAATTGTCCTAGGTTATACAGATACAAATCCTTCATTTTCAATATTTTGTTTTCAAAAAATAACGGGTCAGTATGAGACAGAAATGCAGTATGACATATAATACGGAGTGACTTCTTTTGTAATAAAAGTAATTTATCGAAGAATGTTTGATATGTGTTTCCCCAAGCAAGAATACCATAATTTAAGTATGGCAATATGAGAGATGAATATAATGTAATAAGGGACGACAAAGGAAGACAAAATTTAACCTTGTTGATTATACCAATATTTCGTGAAATAATTTTACATATACTATCAATATGGAATTTCCATGAAAGCTTATTATCAACTGTTATTCCCAGGAATTTAATATGGGAAACAATTTCCAGTGGAGTCCCATCAAAAACAATGTCAACAGGTGGTTTCTCTATACAGTTGCTAAAAAAACATATATTTTGTTTTTTGAAGATTGAGAGATAATTTATTTGCCTTTATCCATTCGGCGACATTTTCTAATTCAGAATTTATTGCATTTACAAGAGTAAGAGGATTATTGTGCGAAAAAAATAAATTTGAGTCATCCGCAAAGAGAATAAAGGAAAGAACATCTGATGACCTACAAAAATCATTTATATAAACAAGAAACAAAAGCGGACCTAATAAACTTCCCTGTGGGACCCCACATTTGAAATTCAACATTTGTGAATTATACCCATTTAAAGAGACATATTGCTTCCTGTTCATGAGGTAGCTCCTGAACCACTCCAAGACCTTCCCACGCACTCCATAATGATGTAATTTATCAAGTAAAATATCATGATTAATGGTGTCGAAGGCCTTGGAGAAGTCCAGGAACAAACCTATTAGATGCGAAGATCTGTCAATAGCGTGTGCCACTTTTTCTACAAAAGTTAATACTCTCTTCATCGACAATCTTAAATTCTCTCCAGTTTTGCAGTTGAATTTGGTTTGTGTTTTTTAAAGTAAAGAAAGAAACACACAGAACTTGTTTGTCCTTTGGGCTTTCTATTGTCACATAATTATGTATGGGATTCTTACAAAATAATGTTCTTCACTTAACTTGAATTACAGACATTATGTTAAACAGGCTTAATCCCGGCGATTAACAGACCTAATGAGACGAACAGCCTAAGGCGTTGTGTGCATCTGATTCTATGCCTGGCGCTGTTGACTTTCGTGTTTTTTGGTTTTTGTGAGTTTTGTTTTGTTTTTGTTTGTTTTTTCAAGTGTTGTCTGTCAGACGATAGACCTCGTTATCACCAATTTAACAGTTTTTACCCATGAAATAAAGCGAGCTATCTGTCACACATCACATCCCTGCCTGAAGTGAAGAATATACTGTAAGGATTTCGTCCTTAGTGACAAGGTGTCACCAGTGATAATTTCAATGAATGAAGATGTATGCTCGACATAATGCAGATTAAGTATAAACAAATATTGTTTTATCTTACCCGGAGAGCTGAACAGGGGTTGGTGCTGACGGTTATTCGCTTCAAGATAGAAAGTGTCTTGTCACCTATAGAATGTCATCAAAACACCACTGACTGACGAGTTGTTTCTAATCTGATTATAAACCTTTTGGGAATCTAAGAACGTATATTCTGGTTCCCCGACAGCCGTGCGTGCACCATTTATACAACGTATTTGAAGAAAAAAAAGTTTATCATCATCAACGAAGAAAAAGAAGTTAAGAATGGGCACATCGATTTCTGCGTGCACGTGTGTGTCTGTATGAGTGCATGTGTAACTATCTGCATGGACAATAATGGGTGTATGAGTCTACCTTGAACTACCTTGACTTTAGCTTTGAAAGTTTGTCTATTCGAATCGTCTCGGGTGTGCATTATAGAACCAACACGAACGTCAGGTTTTCGTTTACTTTCTTATGGTAAGTGCTATGTTGTTTATGTGTTTTATGTGCTCTGAAGCAGAAGAAAAACACGTCTAGCCTCTGGTTAGGATGATTTTCGACTTTATCCGTTAACTAGCATTAGTTAATCAACAAGGTTTCATTCATATTGCGAACCCGTGTCATTTTCAGGAATCATTTGCCAATCTACTCACACATTATTGGCGAAGTATAGTCCTAGTTCATGGGGACCGGAAGTGAGACCTGAAAAAGAGATATCCAGATCAGCAGGAATCTTGAACCCGCAAATGACTCAAAGATCATGCGCAGGTTTGCCGGGTGTATGCGTTTATACGCCTTTTCTCTTTCTTTAGTCTATAACACAGAGCAGTATCCTCTCGTGTCAGATTATTTAAAAAGATTGCATTCAGACGTTTAGAAAATTTGTCTTTGTTTTGAAAATTGACGGGAATATCGCTCGTTTGTCTTTTTTTTTCTTTTACATTTGACTTCGTATTTCCAATGAAACTGGTATAAAAAATCAGACACTATGCAGAAATGATGTTCCAAATGTTCCTTGTTGAAAAAGAAAGAAGCAAAGCAAAAGACGAATCATCCAGTTTTTGTGTAGACACGGCATCTGATACATGCTAGTATTTCTCCCAGTGTCTTTCCATGTAGCTTTCAATTAAGAGCAGCTATGGGACAGAGCATATTTTAAATACTGAACAGCTGAAGCCGCCGGTGTGGTGATTCATTCATTTTCAAAGCTGTAATTTTAAAGGGATCATATAGTTTTGGTTGAGACCTAATTTCAGGCTTCTAACATTCTTTAGTGAGATAATGAGAAACCTCTCATGAAATATGAAAGAGCATGCAATACCATGAGGAATTCAATGTTTATTAATTGATGAAAATTGGTTTTGAAATGGCTGAGATATCCAAAACAGAACGATTCTAATAAAGTGTGGTATCCACATTTTATTACGATCGCTTTATTTTACTTTGTTTTTGGATGTTTCAGTCATTCCAAGCCCGATTTTTATCAAATCAACTTTGAATTCCTATTAAAATTATATGCTCTGTACTATTTCATAAGTGTTTTCTTGATATCTCGCAAAAATTTAAAAGCCCAATTCTCATCTCCACCAATACAGTACCATCTCTTTAAAGGGGATGGCTAGTAACTGATCAGTGGGAATTAGTGAGAATGCTGGTTGATGATCGTTCAAATTCTTGTGAGATTCATTTAAGAGTACATTATATATCTCTCGTGTGAAAATTATTTGCTTCAGAACGGTCTCATGTTCAAATAATGTGCAGTTTAATGCACATTTTAATTTTGTTTAATTCACTGTACAGGCATGCTAACCTGGAAACATCAAACTGCACATTACTTGAATATGAGACCATTCTGAACCAAATGATTTTCACAGAACGATAGATATATGATGTACTCTTAAATGAATCCCACAAGGATGGAACAATTCCCACTGATTCCCACTGATCAGTTACTAGCCATCCCCTTTAAATATTTCTTGCCAAATTTGAATTATCGCAATCGTTCATGTTTTTTTACTCGAATTGCACCGAACTGAATGATGAAAGATAGAAAGTTGCAATATCCTGTTTCCTGTGTTATTAACTCTTCTTTATTTGAAATATTACTTGAACTAGTTTTCAAGCCTATATTTCAATTTTTAAAAAAGGCCTATACCGTGATGAACCAAAAATCACGATCAGGTTCGTCTCGACATAATACCGCATCATATCCTTTTAATCGCAAGCTTTGTTTCTGCATGTGCATTCATGTATAGAGTCGGTGTGTATGATCCATACACAGGATCCATTAGTGTATGTGTGTTGATGTTTGTGGGTGAATGTACTTGAGTGCGAGCCGATAATGGGAACTGCCTGCCTTCAGTCGAAGCCGATATTTCCTCTGTGCATTGAAAGTACCTTGGCATTGCCTCACCTTGCTCTCAGGCGTAAAACAACCATGGCGCTAACTCTGTGCCTCCTCGTGATACTTACATTGGCTGCAAATGTCCAAGCCATCGCCCCTCATGGCGACCAGGGAGGGGGAACCGGGGGACGGGTTGCTCGGGAAGGCAACACGCTGCAGGATGCGATAGATTTCTTGGAGGAATACAACGCTGAGGCAGGGGCTGTATTTTCTAGGCAGATAGAAGCGAGCTGGAATTACGACAGAAATTTGACTGATGAAAATGCTGAGATTAACGTAAGTGAGTTTCCTTGCTTGATACGGTAACGAACCGTGATTAAACAGACCAATTAAATCTACAACGTATTAATCTCTAAAGTCTCTCATAATACAAGTGTAACATAAGATGTGCTTCAGGATCGCTTCATTTCTTGACTCTCATTATATCAAAATAGGTGGATGATGTTTTACTTTCCTGTAAAGACAAATGTTTAGGGTTTTTTTATCTTTGTTATGAATCATTATCGTCAGTATGGTTCCGTTTACAAGGTAAAAAACAAACAAAAAACTGGATAAGCACTGACATTGAATTGTACTTGAGTATCTCTCTCTAATCATTTCCTTCCTTGTGTTCTCTCTCTCTCTCTCTCTTTCTCTCTCTCTCTCTCTCTCTATTTCTGTCTGTTTATCTTTCTGTTCAAATATTCCACTTAAAGACACACATATCTTTGATAGGAATTATGGAAGGTTTCAATTGCGTTGAATTATATGTCACTCAGAAATAAAATGAATGCATTCTTTGCAAGGGTGATTTTGTTTTCGTACAGTGAAATTGTAAGAGGTCATCAGAATCTCTTGAGCTGGATGAATGCCATATGGCTGTGATAAACGGACCGAACATTATGACGTGTGTTACTGTGAATTGAATCGTCATCAAATCACTTTTGAATCTGTCTCTCTTGGGGCACTCTGCGGGTGCGTGGCAGATGACGGTTGTGACCTTTAAACCACTTAGGAAATGCCATTCTATTCAAATCCAACAGATCGATTACTATGAAAAAAAAAACATTCATTCAAATTAGATGAAATGTGAGAAGCTTCTTATATTTCACCGTTTTACATGATTCGCGAAGCAGTAAAATCTTGTACAGTAACATTCTATTAGCTAACGCAGAAACATCATCCCCAAAACTTCACGTTACTACATTTTCTATCAATCAAACGAGCAAAATATGTTTTGGATTGTAACGATTTGACAGTAACGATTGTCACCAAAAATTGATTCATAGTTGTAATAATTGCAAAAGAAACCAAACCAAGAATATCAATATGTAATACAAGTAGGTCAAAGCGCCTGGAAGTAGGCTACAAACTTTCTACAATGAGATGTATTGCCATTTGATACATCTGAAATGTGTGGAACAGTTGTCCTCTCTGCTATGTTGTGCGATGTCAAATAGCCATGGCACAGTATGTAAAGCCATGAGGTTAATTCATTTTTTTAAAGACAGTAGTCCGTGATGGCAGTCTGTCCAAGAGCTCTGACGGAAATTGTTTCATGGGATGACAGTGTTCGAAGATTATTTCTTACACCCCCGTCACATTTATTTGGAATCAGCACGAATCAAGCAGAACCAGCCGGAATTAGATATCTTCCAAATTCGTGCCACATTCGGGGGAAAATGTCAAATTCGAACAGTTTGGTAGGGAATGCTGTTCAAATGCTTGGAATGGACTTCGAATCCTTCTCGAATCATTCTTGCACATTCCGAATGAGTTAGCTCTCGAATGCTGCTCGAATGTACTTGGAACGCTGTATTCAGAATACTGTAAAGGCCGTGTCTCACCATTCCGGGCAAGCTACGCGGGCTTGTGGCGAGGAGGTAGTTTCCAGCACGTAGAAGATTTTCATCGGGCGAACAAGAATGTTTGCAATTTTCATTCATGCCTTGTCATACCGTACGGGGGAACTTCTGCGGCTTGACTTGCGGGGAAACAAATTTACTCCCCGGAGCTCTCCGCAGTTGGTCCGCACCTGACAGTATCTAGCGCGTAGTTGCCCGGGATGCTCACGCAAGTCCGATTTAAGTTTTGAGCATGACCAAGACTTTTTCCGGGTGAGTCGCGGGAATGCCCGTAGAGGTCCACGCAGAACGCCAGTAGGAGACCCTTAGCGGCAGTACTTCCCAGGCAATTCCCACGCAAGTACTTCGCAGTCCCGTATGCAGCCAAGATAATGAAATTATGTGAGATTTCAGCCATTCCATTAGAGGAATTCCTTCACTGAGTTGTCAGCCTCCACGCGACTGGTACAAAGGTCACACAGTATACTCGCAAGTATAACGCGTCCAGCAAGTAAGACACATGCGCTGACTCGCACAAATCCTTTTCCGCCCTCAGGAATGTCCGGTATGCTAGAAAATCCCTACACGTAACAAGCCCGAGTAGCTTGCCCGGAAAGGTGTGACAGGGCCTAAACACGGTTGCGGGTAAAAAAATATGCGTGCGCACCTCCGGGCGACTACTTTTGAGATACATGCTAGGTACTGTCATGTGCGGATCACCTACGGGGACCTCCGGGAAGTCAAAATTGTTCTTTGCAAGTCGCACGCGAGGCTGGTGTGACACGGCCTTTAGAATGGGGTCAAAATCTTTAATAAGCACTTCGAATGCCGCACGAGCGCGGTTCGATTGCTGCTTGAAGTCTGATGGTCGGAAAGCGTTTAGCATGCTGTACAAACTCATTTCGAATGCTGTCAGCACGTTCCATACAGGAATGGCTTTTTACCAAATATACTTTGAATGTTCACGGGTTCAAACAGAATGCAGCCCGAAAATTTAGAATACACTTAGAATGTACTTACAATGCAACACGAATGTCCCGTGCGTGTCAAGAATGCCGCCGGAATGGTCTCCAATAGCGTATAAAATGGTGATTTTCACCAGTCTCAACCCGATTCTACAAGTTCAAGTTCAAATCTATTCGTTTTTTCCACAATATGCAAACTTAAATCTCACTTTCTTAAGTGAAAGAAACAATGCATACTATTGTACAGAGAAAACAACAATAATAAAAAACTAACAGTAGCGATACGTTACAATAGTTGCTTAGGTAACGAAAGTGAATAGTTGTCAATAATATGCACTGTGTGAAAAAATATTTCTTTGCTACAGATTGCTGTCCTCCAGCAAGACCTTCTTGACAGAGAGTGTCTGGATAGGCTAGTTACCCCTTGGGCAATTACCCCGGACCTTTCCCGTGACCCTAACCCTACTCCTAATCCCGAACCTAATCCTAACCCTAACCCAAACTCTAACCCTAAAGCTAACCCTAATCGTAATCTTTACTCCAACCTTTTCACTAACCAGTATTTAACTGGGGTAATCATATGAGCATTTGAGCATTTTTGAGATATTTTGGCAGAATTTGAGGTGCAACACCGTTCCGATTCTCCCTCAAATGAGATCAGATTGTTTCAAATAATGTTAGAATGTCGTCAGAATATTTAGAATGCCGTAGGAATATTTAGAATGCAGTCAGAGTCCAGTTACAATATATCATCCCTTCGAATAAAAATCGATATTTCTCCACTTCGAATGCTCCTTAAAATATTCGGGCTGGCCAGAAGAATGGGCCCGAATGTTTGGAACGCACTCAGAATAGCGTCAGAATTTTTAGAATGCACTTGGAATATGCAGGAAGACAGGAAGAATTGTCTGTTCTGTCACCATCTCTATATTTCTAACTCAACACACACACACACACACACACACACGCACACACACGCACACACACACACACACTCACACACACGTACACAGGCACACTCTTTCTCTCTATCTATCTATCTATCTCAATCACACCTCTCTCTTTCTCTCGACCATTACAGTATAATATATCGAGTAAGTTGTCCACGTGTTCGCGTAAAAATATCATCAAAAATAAAACAGAAACCAAGTTCATGCTGTAATCACCAACAGTTTATTTTGGAACATTTGAACACTTGAAAAAGAGAGAATCGCGGGAAAATTTGTGTGCCGAAATAAACTGTTGTTGATTACAGCATGAACTTGGTATACACTATATGTCAAACGAGATAGAGAAGAGGCGGTATAGACGTAGCTTTTGAACGGCCCAGAGGTTTAGCAGCTGAAGACACACCTTTCACACTCACTATATATACATAAGTTACGTTCTCTCACTCCCTATTTCTCTCTTTCTGTGTGTCCTCCTATCTGTAGATAGATTTGATTTCCAGCGTGATGACAAAGGGTTAGCGTATACAAAACACATGATCTGAAATCTTACTCTTTGTTTGATGTTTGAGTTTATTTGAGTTTATTTGAGTTTATTTATAACAACGACATTTTATGTACAAGAAAGTTTGAATACATAATGGAAATTTAACACTCCACTTTTGTGTCAACATCAGCATTAATACATAGCGTACATAACTGTCTAATAAATCTATAATAAAAATCTAGAATAAAAAAAAACTGGCAACGCTAGGGTAATAATAATGGCAGGGCCCTCTGGTAGAGCAGTGGTAACACTGAAGAGGCTACCCTGTGTAAATAAGACATTATTGTTATTATTATTATAAAAACATATCGAATATATAATGTATGATTCAAACTATTTATCAAAAAAGAGCTTCATTAAACATACAATATATATACAATGGTAATATATAGTACACAATGAGTTTGCTGAAAGAACCAAGAGATAGCACAGGTGCTAGTGGGAGTTGGTCCTTTAACACGTAATACATAATGAACAAATGAATTGAAAATGTTGTTATAACGTTATTGATTTGTACTACCATGGCATTGTCAATACAGATTTGATGTGTTTTGCTAAATTGCTTCGGAAATTCCTGGTATTGATTCTCCTTACAGTTTTTGGCAAAGTGTTCCACAATTTAACTCCTAGAAATGAAAGTGAGAGTTGACCATCAATAGTTTCAGACTTTGGTAGATAAACAAGGCTTCTTTTTGCCCCTCGTTGAATAGGAATATTGAATGCTTTGACAATATTCTACTAGATCATGTGGCATATTCCCCTTTGACAAATCAAATATAAATGTACAGATGGAAAGTTTATGTGATTCAAACATGTCCTTTACTCTCAGTTTTTGGAACAGGGGATCAAAATGTGTTTTGAGTGGACTGAAGGTGATAGCTCGCATGGCCATCTTCTGACTAAGACGAAGGCAGTTTAAATAAGATTTGCTTGTACTCCCCCACACTTCAGTTCCATCAGTATGTAATGTTGGACTGGATAAAATATTTGTACAGGAGAATAAGTGTATGTTGGGGGGCACAGTGTTGTAAATTAAAAAGAATACCAACCCTCCTTCTTACACATTTATTTCCAGCTTGTATGTGACTCTTCTAAGTCAGATGACTATCAATGCATATTCCAACAAAAGATGCCTCATTCACTCTACTAATGTCATCATCTGATAGTTTCATTGTTCCATTCACAATAACTTCCCATTTTTTACTTTTTATAATCATATAATTTCTCTTTCTTTTAATTAATTGTTACTTTATTAGAATTGCACTATGCACTCTTGAATTTTTCCTAAATGCAGATTGATGATCCCTTGTCAACTTCCCTCTGTCCAAAATTGAATGTATGAAATATATTTGAATCATCAATGAAGTTAAGTTTGGTAGGTCGTATAAGAAGAGCGTTGGCTAAAGAACTCATCCTTGTGGTACACGGTACACCACACTTTGAAGTAGTATGACTACTGACTGTTTCCTTGTAACATGTTACTTGTGATCGATTCGCAAGATAACTCTCAAACCATTGTAAGGGTTTGCCGCGAATGCCATAAAAACTCAATTTGCTTATTTTCTATTCATCATTGATTGTCAAGGTGCACGATTTCTTGTAAAGCATATAACAAATAAGAACTTTTATTGTCATATAATAAAAACCACAGCTGATCAACGAACCTGCCTTCCGCAAATTTGTCACTTAAGCATTTTCTTCCCAAACCCTGTCCATTTGTGCTAGAGTTAGAGTTGTTTGTTCTGTATGAAACTGTGGGATATCATGAGAATTAGGAAGCGACTTGAACTTTGACATGTTATGTACTAGTCTCCCATCGGTCCTCTGGCTTCCTGTATTAGACTCGTGTAAGCCTGGTGACGTCACTGTTTGACAAGAGATCGGGGCAACGGGCCAGAGAGTTCGCCAGCGTCATGGATACTTTCCCCGATGACGTCAAGCGTCAGCTAACTTTTATCGGCGACATCGGCACTGCTGCCCTCGACAACCGCACCGTCGACGAAGTAAGAAAGAAATAAAAGCTACATCTAGAAGTTATAAGAGGGAGCAAAGAAGTAATATGGAAGTGATATATATATATATACATATATATAATTTTGTATTATATAATCATTAGGCCTATATCATTGAAGATTGCACCTCATGGAGGTTGCATGAAATTCAGAGTTGCAATAAATACGGATGAACCTGCTGTCAACCGCGTGAACTTGTTCCAATACCATGCCATTACGAAATATTTGCTTGAATATAGAAGACCATGCTTATCATCAAGGGAAAAAAAAGGAAATACTTTAGCCTGACATCAAGCCAATGATACAACATAACTTGCAAAAGACCTCGTGAACGGAGTTTTATTTTATCTTTCTTTATTAGTTTCACAAGATATTGGCGGAAATGAGTAAGATTTACAGCTCGTCAGAGATATGTCGGCCTAACAAACCCTCGGAATGTCTCCGGAAGGCTCCAGGTAAAATACTCCATGTAATGAGTTTAACAGCAATGTAACATGGTTGTGAAACAAACGTTGAGTTTGACCTCGACAAGAAGGAACATGATTACAACTTTGGGTAATATCCATTGTGATTCAGACAACAAAGTCGGAAGAAACTTTGGGGTAGCACGTAGAGGTGATCAACATTATTACAGCAACCGATCTTTGGAATATAGATGTGCGTACAAGATACCCAGTATGCAATGATAACGCGTTGCGTGTATCAAGCACTATTGGAACTTGAGGTATTCAAGTTGGTTTAAGTAAAATCAGCTTTTATGGGAAGACGTGGAAAAGAAGAGGTCAGAATATAAAGTACTTGTGAAAATATTTTATTCGCTCTAAACATCACTAGTCTTGTAGTACATAAAGGTTGAGTACTCAACTGCTTTATTCTTGCTTGTTATCTTCTGTAATATAATGTTATAAGACAAGCTGTGTTTATGTATGTTATTATGTTGTGTGGAATATACTTTTATTTCGTTTGTAATATGCGAGTATATTGTTTGGAGATGAAAATAAAATGTATGAATGAATGAATGAATGAAAGAATGAATGAATAAATGAAAAATGAATAGAGATGGGACGTTTTCTTTTCACCATCTGCTTAGCGGCTATTAGATGGTATACTGTAATTAGTGTTTGCCGGGCTTTCTTCATAGGGTTGGAAGTAATCATGTCCACCTCAACTGACTGGGACGAACTGGTGTGGGCGTGGAAGGGATTCCGCGACGTAGTGGGCGTGGCTAATAAGCCTCTCTACGAAAGATATGTCGAGATTATCAACGAGGGAGCAAGAGCAAACGGTATGCAGACATTCACCATCACGTTCACGTGTTCAAATTATGTGACATCCAAGGAGTCATTTTCGATTGCTGCAACCAGCCTAGAATCAAAATAATTGTTGCCAGGGCCATTCTCACATAAAGTGTTCAATTTCAGTCAGAGTAAAACCCAAAAATCAAGCACGAAATATTCGTTCAAAACTTGTCTTTATATAAACAACAACACTTGCTGGATAAGAAACAAAACACAGTAAATTCCCAAAGGAACGCATTTACAATGTAACAATGGCACGAAGTTGGGCATATATTTCTCTATATAACTCTATGACAGATACGTTACCGATAGGACACAGCATGGTATAAAAACAGGTTTAGATCAATGTATATCTGACTATTTGAAACTGAACTTCACCCAAGAATGGCATCTGATCCTGTACAACAACACCAATTGCCTTTTTAAAGTAAGAATAAAGACAAACTCATTATATACTCTGTCTTTTCGCTGCATTGATAAGGAGTTCACGCAAAAATTTGTATATATTTCCTACCTTTTTTCTTCACGTGATTTCAGTTAGACATGCAAAGAACAAAAACGCCAATATATTTGATTAGATTGGTTTAAACTACATGGATGGCCAACACGACCAAAACTGACCATCGTCCAAAAGGCTTTATGGTACGCTTTTGGAACAACAATCTCGCAAATGACCACATGTCCATGGTAACGTATCTGTTTCTGCATCTTTTTCGTAACTGTTATTGATATTGATACCTCTTTTAATGAATGTGCTCTATCTGTTTTTGAATTGAGCTCAGAGCAGGAAGAGTAACACTTTCAGTCTTCAATTACTATCAAATTTGACGGTATCAAAATTCAAAGGTATTGTGAGTATCTGTATATATCAGAACTGTACATTTATCCAATAATCTAATTGTTAATTTTCCGTAAATTCTAAACTATGTGTTGTGAAGAGCTCAAATTGTAAAGGCACACAAACAGATTTAAAACAATGTTACAATTATATTATTTTGCATGGTTACAAACTTTGGTAAATGACTGAATCACCAAAGGAAGTTTTTTGATAATCTTATCATGGTAACGTATCTGTTGCAATAGTAACTTGTCGTATATTGGCCAATGTTTCTTTGCATGACCTTGATGACATAGAGCTTGTTTTATCAAGCCATTTAAGATGTGATATGGTGAAATTAATCATATAAAGTTTATACTTTCTTGTAACTATCGTCGTGGATGGCAACAAATAAATCCAGTCTTGAAAGATCTAGAGTACTGGATATGTGACTAGACGTGGGCAATGTAATGCAATGTATTGTATAGTAACGTTGCCTCGTGACAACGAAATACTGTAATATCCCTTGTCGTGCGGTGGTGTTATTTTTTTTTTATTCTTCAGCGCACTCCCGTTGTAGCGAACATAATTATAACAAGATTTCATTGTAAGGAAGTAAAAATTCTGGTCATACAAAAAAAAAACCCAAATATCCTCTGTATGACTTATATTATACGTTGCTGTTCAGTTATAACGAAATCTCGATATAACGAAAGAAAACCGCCTGTCCCGAGGTATTTGTTATTACTGAGAGTGCACTGTACTAAAATGACTCATAAAGGCAAGAAAGACGGAGCAAGATGTGCGTTCAAGGTAGTTTCTACTGTGAGGGGATGATCTTTCGTCACCTTGCCGTATTGTCTGTGAACATGTGTATCTGCCAGGCGTCTTGTTCAAAAACCCAGTGTTGCTTATAGCGATTTTGCGATCTTTATGACGTGTTATGTATGTACAGGATACAAAGATCAGGGTCACTACTGGAGAGCGCAGTATGGTGAGGATATCGAAGATAAGGTCCAGGAACTTTACGAGGCCATCCTACCACTTTACCAACAGCTCCATGCTTACGTCAGACGCAGACTGCATGAAGTCTATGGAGACAATATCGATGTCACTGGTTACCTTCCTGCTAATGTCTTAGGTAAGGTATGGACATTCATGCACTCGTGCATTTATACATGTACATTCATTTATTAATGTATATTCATTCACTAATGTCCAAAACAAAACTAATGTGAAGTGACCGTATAATCGCTTGTATATACTTTCCAGATACAAGAAACAAAGACACGAGAAAACACTATCAATCAAACAATGATAAGATTGCTTCCTCGCTTGTTGAAAACTTTGCCTGTGACATAAAGGTTTGAAGGTGCACTAAAATTAAATACTAGTAACAGTAAACGGGTGTAATGTGCCAATTAATTAAGATCAAGTTTTGTATTAAATAAACGTGTAATGAAATCAAAAGAAATACATTAAAGTGTGTGTGTGTTTTTTTTTTTACAACGTTGTACCGACTAAGCAATGATAACTTTATAGGGAAAAAAGGTTCGCTTATTCATTGTGCCCTTTGTATGCATATAAGAAAATAGAAGACGTGTGCGGTAGTTTTTGGCATCATCGCCTCTTCCGAGCTGCTTGTGTGAGATCAATATTCCTGTTTCTTGAAAACCTTGAACAATTTAAGAGGAATTATACTCATATAATATAGTTCGTTTGTTTTCATTCCATGGATTTAATTAAACTTAAAGATAATGTGGCTCTGCAATTTAAGCCAATAAAGGTATGTATACCAGAAGTGAATTGTTTTATCACGCAGGATATCGTGCTAAATGTTTGGTCAACACATATGAAATCACAAGGTTGACGATCTTCGGTTTAAATTTTGCTCTGCCACACAATAATGATCATTATTCAATTCAAAAATCTTTTCTTGATTCCCTCTAACCACCTCAAGCTTTGATGCCAAGGAGGGAAAGTGACGACTTTTATCATTGTAATGATTCCTATTTTGCACTTTATCGAGACTCATATATCCTAGATAGTAGGCTTACATGAAAATGAAGGACAGGGGAAAGGGATAGGAGAACAGGAAAGAGTAACGACAAAATCCCATCTGGAACAAGGAACGATATGTACTGAGGCGTAATATCCTCTTTAGAAATGTGCTTTAAGATAAGCCCGGGGAAAGAGATCCCACTTCCTTGATGAGGTCATGCCAAGGTAAAAGTAAGTCACAAGGACCTAGAGATACACTATTAAGGTTATACC
The DNA here is from genome assembly GCF_964275005.1 of Diadema setosum. Taxonomy (NCBI): domain Eukaryota; kingdom Metazoa; phylum Echinodermata; class Echinoidea; order Diadematoida; family Diadematidae; genus Diadema; species Diadema setosum. Next base: position 19,389,717 of record NC_092704.1, on the reverse strand, counting down.
AACAACCGGTAAGAAAAAAAAAAATTGCACGTCATACAAATTGTCCTTTCCCTGAGAAGTCTACACATCCTGTACAAGTTTCATCAACGGTAATGTTTCAACACTCTTATGACTACAGAAATGCAGAATAGATGATGTCATTTTTATCTTCCCAAATGTCCTAGGCGATATTTGGGGTCGCTTCTGGGGAAATATCTACCCTCTGGTGGTGCCCTATCCGGATAGACCTAGTATTGACATCACTGAGGCTATGGTAGAACAGGTGAGATATACGTCAGGGCCTGCAAGTCAATATTCATTATGTTTTTGTAGGTAGAAGGGGTTGCGTGACATACATGTATATCAGGGTCATTACACCATGACAATGTCTAGGAACGTAGGAAGATGAAAATAGATGTCTGAACTTGAGCAACATTTCAAAGTTCAAAAGCATACACTTTGCTCAGTCGACCCTGCACGGATTCGCACTCGTGGACTTTATTTAAAAACACAATGACCGATGAAACAAACTAGGACACCCTTTGCCGCTTGTTGGCACAGAATCGTGCAGCAACATGGACTATAGCTCAACACAGTAAGAATTCGGTCGTTGGCATCGTATACCACTTCTGACAAGAAATGATACAAACAAAATGTCACATTGACAATGATAAGTAAAGCCGAATCTCTTTCCAAAACTTTGAGGTCAGGCATGAGCTGACGGGGGCATTTTATTTATCTTTGTTCATCTCAGAGGCTTTGTTTATGAACATTTTCAGTCTCAAATCCTTGGCAAAACCCTACAGTTGAGGAAAAAAGAAAGGAGAAATACAATGTATATGAGAAGCACGTTAAATCGCCTTGGATGAAGGGTCATGTATGGTACATACTTAATCACAGGTGTCTCATCATAGAGTGCACTGCAAAAAGTCCGGTGTTAAATAGTGAACACCGAGCTGGTGTCAAATTTTCGGTGCTCATTTATGGTGTTAACACCTCCGGGTGTCATTTCCAAATTTTAAACTGTTTTTGAAGAGTTTCTTAGTAACTGCACTTCTTGTTGATTTTTAATTTAAACAAGACATTTTACATTAAAATACTAGATTTTTGAAAAAATGTGAAAATAAATTTACACCAAAGTAGCACCAGCTGGTGTGGTCTCTTATTGAAGCTGGACGGGTGTTAAACCATTGATATTAACACCAACAAATATCAAATCCACACCATGTGGTGTCATTTTTGAATTAACACCAGTACAGTGTCAAAATAACACCAGGTACAGTGTCAAATTAACACCACGAAGTGTCAGGTGAACACTTTTCAACACCGTCACAGTGCATTTTTAACACCTGTGGGTGTGGTCCTTTATTGAAGTTTGATCGGTGTTAGATTTAACACCCGTGGTGTTAAATCTAACACCGATGTTTTTTACAGTGTGCAAACATAGTCATACCGATATTACTATGACTGTGTAAGATATTGAAGTCAAAATTGGCCACAGCTTGTGTTCATTTACGGAGCAGTCCTTTATCCGTTTTGAGTACAGAGCATGCGCGTTATTCATGGTTGAATATTAACCCCTTCGTCCAGATTGTTGCGTTGTACATCCCATTCTCCAAAGGGTTACTCCATGTACTGGTTTCATTTTTTTTGTTTTTTTCAATTAGGGCTACAACGTTACTCGAATATTCCAAATGTCTGACGAGTTCTTCACGTCGCTAGGATTAATTCCCGTGAATGATGCATTCTGGGAGAATTCCATGCTTAGCAAACCAGACGATGGCCGTGATGTGGTGTGTCACGCGTCTGCTTGGGACTTTTACACAGGCGACGATTTTCGGTAAGATGAATTTCAATCCCTGACTGGTAGAAGAGTCTGTTTCGCATCTTGACACAATAAAGTTCATCACCTTTTAAATCAGTGTGTCAAACGTGTCTCTTTCTTTCCATTCATGTTCATTATAACACTCTCTCTGCCTCAACGCAAGTGAAAAATGATTTAAGCATTCATAGAAGTGGGATATTTGCATATTACTAGTTATCCTGCCGTAGTCTAGACTGCATTTGACAATTTAGAAAATTTTGCTTCGCAAAGTACACCACCGGCAAATGTGAAGTCGAGTCTGAAATTGTGTAGATGGAAATGAAATACTAATGAAATACTATTGACAGCATCTGAGATACATCTCCATAATTTCATCATTTATTGTCAGGTTTAAAGGCAAAAAGATAAAAGGTATGTTCCCGGATGCACGCGACGGACTGGACAAAATGCATACAGGATATTACTTAGAAACACGAAGGTCAGAACTATTCAATATACCATCTTGATTGATAGTTTGTTGTTTTAGTTGTGTTTGTTGTTTTATTGTTCTATTGTTCAGTATTGCCATGTGCACGCTCATCAGAATGGAGGATTTCCTGATAGCACACCACGAAATGGGTCATATTCAATATTACCTGCAATACAAAGACCTGCCAATAGCTTTTAGAGACGGAGCCAATGGGGCCTTCCACGAGGCCATCGGGGAAGTTATGTCCCTCTCCGTAGCCACGCCCAAACACCTGCGGGAAGTTGGACTCTTCGAGGGATTGGAAGAGGGGGATTACGGTAAATTCTGCTTTATAAACCATAGAAACAGCACTGATTATCTATCATGAGTGAAGATTAGACTCTTATCTTAACGCTGCGTGCGATTTTAGGACATTGTTTATACTGAATTCGTGCATTTAATGTTGGGTGGTTTTTTTTTTCAAATAATTGTTCTTATTTTCTTCTTTTGAATTTTTCTGATAATTGCGCCCTCATTTGAATGAACATATGCACGCTGCAATTACATGGATAAAGTACGAAGAATATTTCAGCCTCAAACAATTATGTTACCTAAAGAATGGACACCTATAAGTAAAGAAATGAAGATGATTAGGAAGAAACGTATAAGACACAGGTGAAAACCATCTTATGAGACTACTTGTAAAATAAATCATGCATGTAATGTACATTGTATTATATCATACTACATTCTGTTAGAAACTGATATCAACTTCTTGCTGCGGATGAGCCTTGATACGATCGGCACGCTGCCTTTCAGCCTCGGGCTGTCGACCTGGAGATGGGACCTAATGAGAGGAGATTATGACGTCAACAACTCCATGGCCAGATGGTGGCAAATCAAGTCAGTTTCGTCACATGTCATCATTATTATCAATATCTTCTCAAGATCACCATGTTTGGTGTTTGCTGTTCAGTCCTGCTTTCTGTATTTCCATTTAATGTCTCATGGGTATTACAGTGAATTCCTGCAAATCGTATTGTCGCCTGATGTGTGGCAGTGTTATCCTTACACTAATGTCGATGCGTATTTGAGGTACTTTTCTCATTTCAGATTGCAATGATGGCTTGAAACAACGAAGTAAATCGCTACTTTTTTGTCGGTATATACAGTCATGACGGATCATGTAAGAATATTGATTAATATAATTTGGGCTGTATCTATCAACTGTCAATCAGAACAAAACTGGTTGGGAACGTTCATTAGGCTAGTACAAGGGTCGACACATTTGTTATGACGAGAAACAAGGAATAATCAAAGGTTACAATTAACTTTTTAACTGATAGCCTTATTGTATCTGACAGGCGTGACGTTGTTGGCGTGGATGCACCTGTTCCCAGAACAGATGACGATTTTGACCCTGGAGCGATGTTCCATTTCATTATCGACTATCCTTTCATTGGGTAATTCTTTCATATTCATGTGTTTTATAAACGTTACTTTTCATCATTTTGTGTAGAATGTTTTATCCCGTTTTCATTAATCCTCGTCTTGCCATTGAATAACATAAGGAATTTCCACCCTCCATTTTGTATTAGTTTACAGAGTTTTTTTTATCGAATGTCATCTTCGAATGAGACAAGTGTGTTTACCATTGCCATGCTTTTGTCATGTCAGAATTGTCTTGCGTCGAAATGTGGAAATGTGTGACATTATATTGATTATTGTGTACCCAATGTATTACTTGTGTATTAGATAGCTGAGCATGGATCGCAGAAAATGTCCATGAATTGATACTTATTTGAGAGAAAAAAAAAAACGGCATTTTGTTCGCAAATGTTTCCCCTCGTTGTATGCCCAAATGTTTGATTATTAATACATTTACCAAAATCAAACACATTGATACTTCCCTTGAGAAATGGTGAAACTTCCAGAGCTTTGTGAGGCTGTAGTCGTCGTGGAACTGCGGCGTATAGCTTGACAGATGCCTGTCTGTACATCATGGCCGATACTTCAGAGGAGAGCAAAGATAGAGGAATCATTTGTTCTAATCACATTCCCTTTTGTCTACAGATACTACATCCGCACAATCATTCAGTTCCAGTTCTACAAATCACTGTGTGAAGCAGCAAACCACACTGGTCCCCTGCATACGTGTGATTTCTATCGATCCAGGGAGGCTGGAGAAAAGCTGGCGTAAGTCAAGTCGTTTTGGTATCGAACAGAATAAAAACGTCACAAGTGGTGATTGAAAATCACGAGTGATGCTTGAAAATCATGTCTAAATTCATTCAAGCTCAATCGCAAGCAGTAGACTTTCAACATTTATATTACTTGAAAGATTTATTTTCACCTTTTCCCATTCTAGAAATTTTACCAGCCAGATGGGGCAAGTAAATTTCATAATATTGTAATTTTTACTTGCCCGACATAAGACTTCACATGCCCCGGGCAAGCGGACAAGAGCTGGTGTGGAACCCTGGCTGGTAATAATCGCAAAGCTCAAAGACCCTTGCATTGACCATTGACGCTCTCGGCTTGGCTTTGCAGCGCTTTGGTTGTGGGTGTCAGTGCCAACAATAGCGTGATGGTCTCAGCAAATGGTTAGCTAGTTCTGTGTTACTTGACAACCCTGTCCTAATGGCTACCACAGATAATTCACATGGAAGGTATGCGTTCCTCTAAAAATACTTAACCAGTTAAAACAAAAGAGATAAAAAGAAAAAAAATGAAATGAAACAGAAATATTTTGCGGCCCACCCCCCTTTACGGAATTCCTGGATCCGCCCCTGCTAACCATATAATTCAATGAAGGATATTGGTCTTTGATGTAGGGGATTCCCGGCAGAGAATGCTCTGATCTCATGGTTCAATTTGCAATTTCAATCAGCTCAAATCCTCCCTAATTATCCTAGTTATTAAACTATATTATGCAATGTCGCAGCTTCAAGGAGTCTAACCTGATGTTGTGTCTTACACCTAAGGAGCATGCTAAGGTTGGGGAAAAGCAAACCCTGGCCTGACGCAATGGAAGTCATCACTGGACAGAGGGAGATGTCAGCTGACGCCATCTTGGAATACTTTCAGCCTCTCATGGAATGGCTGGAACGGACTAATGCTGAGAATGGGGAGGTGATCGGCTGGCCTCAAAGTTCAGGTTACTGTTACTTTATTCTCGTAGTCTCGTTTTATACATATATTTCTGCTCAAGACATATCGGTATCCTAATCTTGTGAGTCAGTGTTATCACAAAATAAACTAAAGTGTGTATGTGTGTGTGTCTGCGTGTGTGTTTTCGAGCGAGAAACTTCTTTCTAAAATTTTAAGAAAAAAAGACAAAATAAATACTTCCAAAAAAAATCAGTGTTCGTACATAACAATGCACGTTTGTTTGTTTTTTTCGTTTTCCATTGCATTTTTGTGCATTAAAAATATATTAATACAGTCTGCACAGAGACGGAAGAATAATACTGGTGTCTAATGATTGATTCAGAGTTTTGAAGAATGCCTTCCATGTACATCAATTAAAAGTTGATTTGTAAATCAATTATAAGCTAATTTATACATCACGATGACGAGTATATATAGTAATCGTATCATCCTTTCGAAAAGATGGGGGAGACATCGATGTATATACGTTTTGCATATTTTCTGAGACTTATTGCATGCTTCTAATAACAAGACGACTGCATGATTAAACGACATATCATTCAAACATATGTCATTTCCTTTGTATACCCGCAGGCTCATCGGCAGCTGCTCCTGCTAACTTGTTTTACACTCTTATGATTTGCGCCCTCATTTGGTTGTTCCGAGGATAGGTTGATGATGAGGATGACGTCATGAGTTCTTCCCTTCACTGACTAGCCGACACAGCAAACCAACATGATAGACCAATATGATTATGAAGATTTGAATTATGCTAAGTTTAAAGTCTTACAATACTCTTATCTCAAAGTGTGTTTTTTTTTTTATTTCCGTATAGCCTTGTACCTGTTTATTGCAAATATAGAGAGTATTATAACAGAACGTAGAACTATATAATTTGCAGAACTGATAATGCTAAATGTGACTGTGAATAACAATTATTTACATGCAGTCATCTATAAATCAGGCCATTGTGTCCTGAAGGAGGAGAGATACACCCGTTACATGGCGTTTTGTTGAGTCATCGAAAATATGAAATTGCAATCATTTTTGTCATAATGGTGTAATGAGCGTTATGCTAAAGTGACATTTTGTTCATATCTTTTGTTTCAATGTATTATTCTCTATCATCATACCCAGAGTGGGGTGCATAATGTATCAAAGTCATTCTGGAAGGGCAAAAGTAAAAATGGTTTGAGGGTGATTTACAATAAAGCCATCATCAGATGCACTAAACATAGGTATATGAAAATATGCTTACCAATGAATTTATCAAATCATTTTAGTGTAATTTCTGTGAGTTTGAATTAAGCTTCATATCGTTTGCAAAAATAGCGCTTGTTAAATGGTTTGTCGTCTGTTGCTATATCTATCGGTAGGCTGGATTCGGAAAGCTGCTCCTCAAAGAAAACACAGAGTAATCCTATTTTTCCCCTGCGAACTTGAATGAGGGTTGTTCATTGAGATGTTTTGTCTGCATTGGAATGGTCTTTGATCTCGTTAGCACATTTCGTTTATTTTCATATTGTCGTTATCTTCACTTAGAGCGCACATTAGACAATAATATTGTTAGTTCAGGGCAGAAAACATCAGAGGGACCTATTGGTAGTTATCATTGTGTGTTCCTGTGCTCATGTGCCTTATCAGCTGGTGTTTAAAATGTACATAAATAGGATCCAACATATATATATTGTGTTCAGCATTCTTTATTATATCAATAAACAATGTAGCATGAAAGGCCTAGGTTGTCTCCTGGATTGAACAGGAGGCACAAGGCAAAGACAAAGGACAATCCAGAAAAACATGTAAATACATCTTACATTGTAAAAAAACACACTCAGCGAGTACAGTTACGTACTCACAAACATATATATATATATATATATATATATATATATATATATGTGTGTGTGTGTGTGTGTGTGTGTGTGTGTTGTGTATAATTTTTGTGCGCACTATGTATAACACAAGAAACTGTTGTAAGTTTGTTGGAACTGTAACAATGATATAATGCAAATTGTCTGGATCATATTAATAAAACTGAGAAATAACTTGGAACTCTCTGGTTTAGATTCTGTTTTTTGGTTCATCTTGTAGTAACTTAACATGATAGTAGCATCATTCCATATCAATGAAATCCACACTATGGACGCCAGCACTCAAATAACCAACGGGACATAATTGATTTTATGATATTTTGTTCATTTTATTCAATCATGCAAGAGACAATCATTCGAATTTATATTTCGTGACTATTTGACTTCCAAGGCCCAGTGCTTAATGTTCTGTGATGATTCAACTCTATACAAAATGCTTCGAACAACAACAACAAATAAACAAAAAATCACCCAATGGGGTTCTCCCTGAGTCTTGGTTTTTGGTTCCTTCGTGTTTCACAGGAGTCAGCATTATCTTGTTTAAAGTTAATTCTGTTTCAAACGTAAATGTATTAAAAATGCTAGGTAGAAGAATTGACTTCATCTTGCTAAACGTGGCACAAAAGTTCATTAGTCTAAGAAATGTTTTTAACTGTTATACGTAAATTTAAGCAGTGAGAACTTACTCTACCGTGTCTACAGTGGTTTGATGAATTGAATCTTCTCTTTCACCCCCTTTTTAGCTTAAAGTTTCTCATCTATCTACGTGGCACTGTCTACACTGGTCAATATCTCCAAATAGCAATCCAAGCCGCAATGAAGAGTTGTCCAACTATACTGGTACATCCAAGCTTGGAACATCCTGTTAACAGCACAAAAACATAATCATAATGAGTCGAATTAGCGAAGATGACTTTTTAAATGCTGAAGTCTTTTTTTTTTTTTAAAGATTTACTATGCTCAGTGGAGGAACGTAATAGATACGGAGATGAAGCGTGAATGTCAAGAATGCATGCCAAAACAATATAACTGTATGTCTACTGTCGTTGCTTGGAGATGATGAACATTCCAGTGGCGTATCTAGGGGGGGGGGCACGTGCCCCGGGCGCCACTCCTTGGGGGCGCCAAAAACGTAAAAAAAAAACCAAAAAAAAAACGAAGAAGAAGAAGAAAAAAAAAAGAAGGAAAAAAAAAAAACTCGCCCGGACGAGTGTGTGTGTGTGTGTGTGGGGGGGGGGAGGATGGGGGGAGGGGCACAAAACCAAATCAAACCAGATAAAAACAAAACATGATGATGACGTGGACAAAATGACAATGTTTGTTGTGTTCACACAAAAATTCCATGTTTTGTAAGCTGAAATACAACAATTTTCGGCTGCGCTCGCTCGCCAAAATTCATCTAAAAAAGAAGAAGATGAGAACAACATGTGATGATGAAGCGGACAAAATGACAATCATTGTGTTCACACATGCCATCGTTAGAAGGCAAAATGTTACACGGAGCAGTGGCTGCAATTCCTTTCGTCCTGAAGCGACCGCCGATTGGATCAAAAGAGTTCGCCAACGGTTTCGAACATACGGGGGAGGGGGGGGGGGGGGAAACAAAAACTCTCCCGGACGAGTGTGTTTGTGGGGGGGGGGGGGAGAGAATGGGGGAGGGGCACAAAACCAAATCAAACAAGATATTAAGAACAAAACGTAATGATGACGCAGAAATATACAAATTTCGGCTCACTCGCGCGTACTAATTAAGAGTATTTTTTCAAGTCCTCAGTTTGTTGGTATAAATAGTTATCTATAAGGCCGTCACTATATCTTGATTAGAATATTGTAAGATTTAATAAGCAAAAAATGACAAGAATTCCATGTTTTGTAAGCTGAAATACAAAAATTTTCGGCTCGCTCGCCAAAATTTATCACAAAAAAAGAGATAAGAACAAAACATGATGACGCGGAAATAATACATTTTGGCTCACTCGCGCGTACTAATTTAGAGTATTTTTTCAAGTCCTCAGTTTGTTGGTATAAATCGTTATCTAATAGGCCGTCACTATATCTTGATGAGAATTGAAAGATTATTTCAATAAGCAAAAAAAATGACAAGAATTCCATGTTTTGTAAGCTGCAATACAAAATTTATTACATTTGAATAACCCTCAAAAGACCCCTTTTAAGTGCTTGAAAAAGCATATCATGTGGACTTTTTTAAAGTCCCTACTGGGATGGGGTTGGGATTGAACACTTATTCAGAAATTAGGGGCGCAATTTTCGCGTTTGCCCCGGGCGCCGTTTTCCCTAGATACGCCACTGCCCTTTTGAGAAAGCATCCTGAGGCACACTTAATGACTTCATATAAGAGACGAATCATAGTTATCATTATGATGATTCTCGACTATCTTCCTTCAAGTTGAATACGATTTGATATCTCAAAAGGAGACAGATATATAAGGGAATGTTCATCGCGCCTACATATTGGAACCTACTAAATGCAAATCCTGTTAAAACGAACAAGGATACGAGATCTTCACTATGGTGATTATCACTAGAACATTTTAACCGAGGGGGGGGGGGGGCAGGGGGGAGGGGTACAGTAGCTCGTATCTAAGGCACAACTTACTCGATATAGCGAGCTGATTTTTGAGATACCATCAGATTTGTAAGTATGAGAGGATTTTACCAGACAAACTGTCTTTATTTTCCTGAAATGTTTTGTCCGTTTCAATGACATGAAAAAAGGAAGAAAAGAGATCCTCAACTTCCTAACACCAACACAGGACGGTGATTTCTTGGTATCAGGTGTGCCTCCAGATCCAAAGGACCCGGGTTCGATTCCAGAGTCTATCTGTGCAATGTTGTGTATAATGTCGTCCACTCTCGTAAGAGGCAAAAATACTCTTTCGATCCCTCGGATAGGACATAAAATGATGGTCCCGTGTGTGAGAGTTACAGCTCAATCACGTAAAAGATCTCGCTTCATTCATTCATTGAAAAGAGCAGGGTGCATAACCCGGTGCAGTGGTCTCGTCACACTTCAAACGACCCCATGAAAGACCAGCTAGTGCAGCTTGAATGACCTGACAAGTATCACAGTCTCACACATCTTCACTAAATTTCCTTCTCTAAATTATACTAGAATTGTACATAACGATTCATTAATGACATTGTATAGGGAAGAAAACAAGTAACTGAATCATAGACAGAAAGAATTACTTCATGTCGAATTATGTACAAATCAAAAGAAAGTTGAAAGATGATAATACTATCGCACTGTCTAATCTACCTCACGTGATTGCAACCCAATTGCAGTTTCACCAACTGCTGCCAAACTCCACGGATTTAAACTTTCTCTCTTTTTTTCTGTACTGTTTGAGTGAAACTTATCACGTTTAACTCAATCTTTTTCTAGATTTTAAGCAATTCATAAAAAAGATAGTCATTCATTCTTTCATTATTTCATTTCATTTCATTTCGTTTCCAACAAAAATGCAATTATAGCAATAATATATTTGAATACACATCATTCAACGTTATTACACAAAATCAGTACAAGATTCGTTTTGTCATGATTGTAAGAGGAAAATATTGTAAACTGAATTAGATGCGCGTTGTGAACTTTATGACAAATACCTGATCAATATCATTGGAAATTAAAGGGACTGCTAAAACGCAGAGGTTGTAGTGGGTAATTTCTTCAATAGCAATAAGTAATTGCTGAACTAACAAAATTATGATATTTGACTAAGGAAAGAGAGAGGACAGATACACGCACTTATTAGCAAACACGTGGTAGCCCTATTAAAAACAAGGTAGAGGATAAGGGTGGGAGGAATAACAGGAAGAAATTGAAGTGGACAGGGGGAAAAGACAAAGGAAGTGGAGTTGAAGGATCAAAACCAACCCACGCGAGGCACGCAACGCTTGGCTCATCGAGGTATAAAGAGGAGACTGTACTATTAAAGAGACGATAAAAGATTACGATGGAGGACAAAAAAGGCATGGAATTATGGTTACACCCAAGGTTACTCATTCTGCTATATCCGTACATAGGAATTTCTAGGAGAGAAGAAAAAAGTTAGTCTTAAAGGGATCGTATAGTTTTGGTTGAGGCCTATTTTCAGGTTTCTAACATTTTTCGGTGAGATAATGAGAGACCTCTTATGAAATGTGAAAGAGCATGTAATTCCATGAGGAATTCAACGTTTATTTCATGAAAATTGGTTTTGAAATGGCTGAGATATCCAAAACAGAGCGATTCTAATAAAGTGTGCGACCCACTTTTTATTACGATCACTTTGTTTTACCTTGTTGTTAGATGTTTCAGTCAGTCCAAACCTAATTTTTCATCAAAGAATTCCTCTTAAAATGGTATGCTCTGTACTATTTCATAAGTGTTTTCTTGGTATCTCGCAAATGTTAAAAGCCCAATTCTCATCTCCACCAATACTGTACCATCCTTTTAAAGGAGATTTTAACGGCCCGTTAACGATTGCCCCGTCACTGTACAGGCATGCTAACCTGGAAACATTAAACTGCACATTACTTGAATATGAGACCATTCTGAAGCAAATAATTTTCACATGACAATAGATATATGTACTCTTAAATGAATCCCACAAGGATTGGAACAATCATTTCCCAGCATTCCCACTGAACGCACTGATTCCCACTGATCAGCTACTAGCCATCCCCTTTAAATGAAAGGTACTAAGATTAAGAGCTTCCTTTATACTGTTATAAAGAGAATTACAAAATAGACTGCACCATTAGGCATGTAGGACAGTAAAAACCAGACACCCCTCCCCCCAGCACACAAACACACGCAAGGAACGAACAGGCTCACATACTTCATCCCAAATATTGTAACGAAATGCCCATTAACAGACCCTGTACCATGACCTCTACACCTCTGCCTGCTTACCAGAGTGGGAGTCCCAGCCGATCTGTTCGCCATTCTCAGCATTGGTCCGTTCCAGCCATTCCATGAGAGGCTGAAAGTATTCCAAGATGGCGTCAGCTGACATCTCCCTCTGTCCCGTAATGACCTCCATGGCCTCCTGCCATGGGCGACTTCTTCCCATTGACATCATGTCTCTGCGTGAGGGACGACAGACAAAATAAAGCGCACGAACAGAAAATTTTCTTCAGGTAATCTATTATCTATGGCCTGCCTTTACCATTGCTATATAAAAGTCCCCTATATCCTTGTATTATAAGAAATAAACCTTCAGGTCGATATCATTCCACCTTTAAGAATACATTAAAAAGATTACAGTCATTGGATTGGAAGAGGTTCATCGTGGTGAAGAATGAATGAAGGAAGTAATCAGTTGTCTCTCTCAACGTTTGCACATCGTGAGACAACTGATTACTTTCTTCATTCAATTACAGTCATGTTTAGCATTCAGGCCGGCATTCTACGTCTGTATTATTTCAAATTCATCCTCGTTTTGGTCTACAGTATTGTAGAATTTATATATATATATATATATATATATTGTATATACATATACATTTGTCATAGGGACCTAAAGTAAGACTGAGGAATTTCTCTTTTTGTGTTAGCAAAACCTATTCCTTGACTCTTATATAGTTCATAAGTGCCAGGAAAAGGTAAACCGCGAGGAAATGGGGGAAACATTTGGGACTATTCGAACGATAATGAATAAACATCAACAGATGTGTGACTTTTGAGATTTGCAGAATTTGAAAGAGAATCATCGTGAGGAGATGACATTGAGGCTCAAATTTCTCCAAATCGTTGCCTGCGGTAACATTTGCATTTGCATTTTCAGCCTCTTGGAGACAATCTACCGAAGACAAATTGACCGACAGTTTTACTGGTTCCTACTGTATATTTCCCAGCAGTGTACATCATTTCACAACTATTTCCACTCTCTGCAACTGACACTGAGAGATCCCTGGTGTGTAATGCAATTTTAAAAGAAGTTAGTCTGAAAAGAAATAACAAAAGTTGTATCCATCACAACCTGAAAATTTGATAAAAATTGGATGAAAATTAAAGGAAACTTTACATTTTTTATACATGTATTTCAATAATTTTTACAGAGCAGTTCTTGAACATGCAATGTGAATATGTACAAATTATAAAGTTGATGTCGACACATCTTTCTATGTAGACAGTCATGAAAATCAATATTTCCTGTTTTTGTTTTGTTTTTGCTTTGTTTTTGTTTTGTTTTGTTTGTTTTTATTTTCTTTGATTCAACCGCAATTATATTCCAGTCTCAAATCTTGATGTATCAGACTGATGATTATATTAAAGTTCTTTAGGCAGGAATAACATCATGTTTTACATTTTCATAGCAGAAAATTATGACGTGGTGAAACATATTTAGCAACACTCATTTGCATAATCAACTATTTGAGGACTTTTCGGCGAAAATTAGCTAATCTTTAAAACACTTCATCACTTACCTAATCAATGATAGTCTTTTTAAAATGATTGAAATCGACTCACCCCAAGAGAGTGCCCGCCTCACGAGACTGATAGAAGTCACATCTGTGCAATGGTCCTTCGTGGTTTGCTGCATCACACATAGCTTTGTAAAACTGGAACTGGAGGATTGTTCGGATGTAGTATCTATAGGCATGGAGGTAGAAAAGACTTTCTTTGTACCTCCATGATTTAGGCAAGCAGAATTACATCAACATTTTCAATATGAGTCCAACACAAAAGCATTTACACACTAATAGAGTCACATAGACACATGCACATAGAATGTGCACACACGTAAACACACACACACACACACACACACACACACACACACACACACACTACAATGCAATGTATAATAAGCCAGTTTACAGTTCCACTTTGCGCATGAGCAGAAAAAGGTCATTTGCACAATCAGGCATGTTTGCCTTTGAATTCACTGAGATAAGCATCCTTGATGTAATGATTATTTATGTACCCTTGTAAATAGTGCTTACTAGTACATTCACCTGACAGCAAGCCTGGTATTTAGAAATGTTGGTAGAAAGACTTTGTTTATGCATTCAACACAAAACAATAAAATGAATGCCTGCCGAAGTGCCAACTGACAGACAGACCATTCTTGTCAACCTGCTTTGCTCAAGTTCAGCCTTTGTTTGAACTTGAATTCCATAAATTGTGAGCGTGCTTATGCATCATCCTGCTTTGAAAATGAGTGAAGTGCCTATTCCAATTAGAGAAAAAAGAAAGGTCATTTGTACCAATGTGCACATAAGCTAACTGTGAACTGGCTTACATATATAATATACATAATTTAGTATATTATATATATAAATATATAAATATATAAAATATTTTATATATACATACATTGAAAACTAAGTCACACGTCATTGTCTTGGTCATGTTTGTTTCCTTCCATCTTTTATAATTTCTGTGGAGTCATCCTCAAATTTTTTTACAGCAAATTAGATTCCCTTCTGTAGAACGAATCTGTAAGTGCAACTTTGCTACGCGTCATCTAACGGATGATATCAAATCTGGTGTGTTAGAATTGTTTTCCTTCAATTCAGCTCATCAATACAATCTAACTTGAAATATCTATATACGTATCCTGCCTGCTTGTTTATACTGGTACCTACATGTATATCTGTCTGTCTGTCTTATGTAATATGCATATATATGTATATTCGCATAATTATATATAAAATATCTGTGCATCTTACTGTATGTGTGCGTGAATATTCCTAAAGACAGTGTTCGTACCCAATAAAAGGATAATGAGTAATGAAGTGGTCCATAGCTCCTGGGTCGAAGTCATTCTCTGACCGCGGCACTGGAGGTTCTACGCCAACCAAATCTCGCCTGTATGGAGAGACAAGAAAACGACCATGCCGTGACGTATGATTATCGTAACAAACTTAGTTATGATAATACGTGTAATAATGATGATAATGATAGGAAATTGTCTTTTCTACTTTAATAGGAGATTCTGTTTATCTGTTTATTGTATGGTCTGCTTCAACAGAGAGTCCAAACAATAGTAAATAACAAATATTACGAGGCTATACTGCTGGTAAAATCTTGACAAGGGTCGCAGGCTGAATACAGGATTCAAATGTGAAGTTTGTTACAATGTAACAACCATTGCTATTACGTGCACCATAATGTTATCCGTATTATCTATTATCCTTATGATGAGTGTAATGAATAAGTGCGTTTATTTACAGTGAAAACAAAAGAAAATATTGGGACAAAAAAATGAAAAATGCAAAAATCAAATTTTACTTGAGCTGCCACCATCTTGCCATGGAGTTATTGACATCATAGACACCGCTCATAAGATCCCATCTCCACCTCGACAAGCCCAGGCTGAACGGCAATGTCGCTATCGTAGTCAGACTCGTCTTCAGTAGAAAGTTGATGTCGGTTTCTACAACAACAACAACGCGGAAAAATACAGACGTCAATTAAGTTAACCTCTCAACTCCAAAGTGTTTCCAACTTTTCTTATATACTGTACAGGAAAGAGATTACGCAAGGAGAGATTGTTGCTTAATTATTTTACTAGTTACGATTGAATACTCATTCCTTTAAAAGTGTTGACACGCTTACTTAAAAGGTACCAACAACCAGTGATACTCAAAAATAGCTCAATTTTCTGATACCACGTCTTTTTTGTAAAGAAGCACAATTATTGGTTACTATGAGATATAACAATAAGTGTTTCCTTAACCACTTTGACCTCTTCACATACGATAATACGTTGTCCTTTTTTCTCTTTTATTTTCTTTCTTTCCTCGCTCTTTCCTTCTCTTATACCCCCTTCTCTTTCCCTCTTTCTCTAGCAGTCAGCAAGTTTATTTCAATATAAATAGCCTACATGCAGATATATATATGGAGAGAGAGACATATATCTTAATATTTATCTATTTACTCATATGTATATGTATATATATATATATACATATATATATATATATATATATATATATATATATATATATATATTGAAGAAATAACGTGGTAATGCTTCCGCCTTCCTCAGAAGTCTTGACAATCGTTGTTTGTCAAGACTCCTGAAGAAGGCGGAGGCCGCTGAAAATTCGAGTCGAATAAAGTCAACATTTATTGGCAAAAAAAAAAAATGCATCACCAGTTTATTACTTTTTCTTCGTGGAGCCAATACGTGATTTCTCAACATTTATATATATATATATATATATATATATATATATATATACATATATATATATGATATATATATATATATATATTTTTTTTTTTTTTTTTTTTTTAATATGAATTGAAACAAGAGAGGAAAACTGACCAGAAACAAATAATAAATGGCGAAAACTTTGAGCAAAGAAAATGGGTTTTCATCGGGATTCGAACCCGAGACCTCCGGATTACTAGACCGGTGCTCTACCGACTGAGCTATTGAAAGCCCTAGATCGGTGTTCGTCCCAAACCCTTAACTCTCTTTGCTCGTGTGGTCAGAAGCTATAGTGTGTGTATGTGTGCCACACACACACACATTGACCTGACATAGACCCAAAGGACGTAAATCAACTTTGGAATAAATGCGAGGGATCACCGAAGCGATGCAGCTTTTTATTTTTTTTTTTTTTTTTGTAATATGAATTGAAACAAGAGAGGGAAAACTGACCAGAAACAAATAATAAATGGCTCAGTCGGTAGAGCACCGGTCTAGTAATCCGGAGGTCTCGGGTTCGAATCCCGATGAAAACCCATTTTCTTTGCTCAAAGTTTTTGCTATATATATATATATATATATATATATATATATATATATATATATATGTATATATATAAGCTGCTGTTTCTATACTTCTAGAAAGTATACCGAAATCCCCCTCTTCTAGTCCCTCAAAGAGTCCAACTTCCTGCAGGTGTTTGGGCGTGGCTACGGAGAGGGACATAACCTCCCCAATGGCCTCGTGGAAAGCCCCATTGGCTCCGTCTCGAAAGGCCACAGGCTGGTCCTCGTACTGCATGAAGTACTGGATGTGACCGAGCTCGTGGTGGGCGATCAGAAAATATCTCATCGTAATCTCCGTGCAGATACTGATCCTAGTGAATGAGAGTATACAGACTGGAACATCAGATAGTTGCCTATTATTTCATTTGTTTTCAGGGGATTTGTCGCTTCACCTGTTGTCTACGAGAAGTTGAAATGTTCATGTCGTGAATTCAGATTTAACCTCACGTGTCACATGCATTCAATCAAACAAAATATAATGAGCTCGATGTAGTACACTATAAAATAAGGAGTGATTTACCTCAACCTGAGTGAAGAGCGAATGGGTCAAGTTAGTTTCAAGCTTGGGGAAGTTACCATAAAGTACGATGAATAGGTGAACATAGACATTAATACTCGATTAAATCTTTACACTGTATATGAGTATATACAGTGTAAATATATATCGAGTATTTAATGTCTATACAATACACGACTGGAAATGTATGTAAACGTATGTTGGCATAAGTTTACGCCTGGATGATAAAGTATTGGTGCATCATGCAAGCAGATTGATAAAGTGCGTCAGTACCATTATTGCCGAGTTGCGTTTCCAAAGCTAACTCATGTTTTAAAAGCTTCACACATGCCATGGTATGCATTCTTTCTTGACATCATGACGGGGACGAGGTTTTCCCCCCAAACCGCGGACTATAGTCTCTGGAGCAATAACATTTGATTGGACCTGAGAGTTCTAATCACCTGACGTCATTGTTGTCGAAGAGATCCCAGCCGAGGGATGGCATACCACGTCACGACCGTCATCAGGTTTGACAAACATAGAGTTTTCCCAGAATTCATCCCTGACAGGAAGCAGTCCCATGGAAATGTAGAACTCGTTGGCCATCTCAAACAGTGTGGTGGCGTTGTAACCCTGAGAGGATACAAACAGATCGGTGTTATGATCCAATGACCGAGGTAATGATAGTATTTATGCGCCTTGAGCACTCCGCAGAGTGGATTTCGCGCCAAATTAGTCATACATTATTATTATTATTATTGTTATTATTATTATTATCATCATTATTGTTATCATTATTATTATTGTTATTACTATTATTATTATTACTATCATTATCGTTATCATACTTATTATTATCACCATCATCATTTTATAGTATGTTGGAAAAGACTTGTGTTATTAAAATGTAGCGGCTAATTTTGTCTGTGGACATCTTCTTATAGTTGACGCTAGTATAGGTAATATAACAAGTGAAAAGGAGTGTTAGAATAAATACACAGATATGTTTCCCCAGATCAATACAAGTACGCTAACGTTATCACCAAGCAGGTCCAGGGACTGTTTCACTTACACATTGCTGCGAACAATTTTATATTCAAGACGCCACTATAGACCAGGGCCCCCTTTCATAAAAGATGTTAGGATAGCAACTCTTGCTGGAATGCCAACTTCCAATAGCAACAGCCAATTAGGAAGCTGGATTCTTGTCGTTAACATGACAATTGCCATCCCAGCAAGAGTTGCTATCATATCAACTTTTTATGAAATGGGGCCCAGTAAAGATCTCAAGTATTCGTGTATGCATATGTGTAGAAATTTAAACACCGGTAGTTATACATGTATAAGTAGATAGACTGTATATGGACAGATGGATAGATAGATAGATAGATAGATAGATAGATAGATAGATAGATAGATAGATAGGTAGACAGATAAAGAGATGCTTGTATACATGTTTCTGTGTGTGCATGTCTTCATGCATGTTTGCTTTTCAATTTCCTCCCTCACCGAAAACTGAACTGTTTTAAGATATTCGTGATGAAGTTGAGATATTTTGTTTGTCGATGGGGCACGCACGTCTTCGAGGTACATTACTTCATTGATTAGATACTTCACCTGTTGATTCATGGTGTCTGTGACGTCAATATTTGGTCTGTCTGGGTAAGGCACCACCAGGTTATAAATGTTGTCCCAGAATCGTCCCCACATCTCACCTAAAGTTGAAAGGAAAATGGAACTCATTGCTAATGTCTTCAATGTCATGCATGTTTAATGTTGCCGGACCTTTTTTGTTTTGTTTTGTTTTGTTTGTTTGTTTGTTTTTAATTTGGTTGATTTTTTGACAGAAAAGGAACTAAGATTGGGTGATGCAATACAGACAGTGCCGTAAAATAAAACAACTCGTTACATCATTAATTGTATTGTGTGAGCACTGAATGTTAATAAAACATTACCTATAGAGATATATGAATGTCTCTCTCTCTATTCTTTTTTTTTCTTTTTCCCTCTCTTTTTTTCCTTGTCTGTTACCTATCTACCCATATTTTTTTTTGTAAATCTATCTAGCTCTCTTTTATTTTCTGAAATTTTTCTGATCCCGCGAGTGTGTATGCATGTGTGTGTGTGTGTGTGTGTTTGTATGTTTGCATTGGTGAGCTATTTGTGCTTCTGTATGATTGTATGCATGAAAGTTTAGGGTTTATCAAAACACTGCTTGTGCTTATTAAAACATCAAGAATGCACACTGTACTTTAGGTTTCGTTACTTTGTCAGAATTAAGATTCAGTAAAATATACATTTCATTTGCTTACTTTTCACACATTTACGGTAAAGTATTCTTCCCATTTCTGTTTCTGAACTAACACACATTGAATTAGGGATGCGCTGATCGTTTTTTTTTCCGCAAACGATTGACGAAATAAAATCAAAAGCATAATAATTTTTTTGTTTTCAAAACAAAGGAACCGTCGCGTCTCTTCTCGAAATACAATATCCATAACATGCTCTCACCGAAGACATGGGCGGGTAGATAACCCTTGACATCAATCCTGTCGCCATACACATTATGGAGTTTGCGCCTGACGTAAGCATGGAGCTGTTTGTAGAGAGGTAAGATAGCCTCGTAGATCTCCTGGACCTTCTCTTTCACATCGTCTCCGTATTCAGACCTCCAGGAGTGACCCATGTCCTCGTATCCTGCAGGTGGCCCAATTAAAAAATCGTCTCTTTCCTCATCCATGACCAAGAGATATGCTTTTAAGTACAAGTGATGATGATGATGATAGTATTTGTGATGGTAGTACTTAATATATCTGTTCTTCTATCCCTGGTCTTTGTTTATATGCTGGTATGACATAGACTTCTTAGTTTGTTTCATTTCTTTTTTTTTTACATTTGGTATATAAAAGTGAAAAATCTATGTAAATGTAGCTTACAGCAATAAAGAATGGAATGTGTCCCATCGTATGTTCTGGGGGTATAAGAGTGGAATTTGACGTTCCTCTTAAAACTCCTCAGAAGAATCTATAATTTATCAAACTTCATCAATTTCATTATGCTCGTGAAGAATTCTTCTCTAAAGGTTAAGCATACTCTTGTAAAACAGAATGTTTTCGTGTGAGTAATTTTAGGCGCTGAGAGGAGTTTCGCTTGTTTTTGATTGCGCAGAATCAAGACATTAACTACTCAACGGACTTATGGCAAGCAACAAAATATTCGCATGCCTTTGATTTCGCGCTAGTTCCTTGTTGCGCGAATTTCCTTTTCTTGTTGTCTTGCAGAGTTAAATGAAAAAAAATCACACGTGTACTAACGTATTACTACTAATTTATATTTTATAGATTATAACAACCTCAACAGTTACTATTAAAGACTGGTCGAAGTAGTTGCATAGTTTACCCATGAAGACATTAAGAAATTTATAGTGGCTTACGAATATAGGTTATAAACCTTCCTACCGTTTTCCCGTGCCCCTTGATTGGCAATGTCGACGTACTTTGCGTACAAAGGTTTGTTTGGCACGCCCACCGCATCGCGGAACCCTTTCCACGCCCACACCAGCTCGTCCCAGTCCGTTGAAGACGCCATAATTTCTGATAGATCTGCAGAATGAAAAAGAGAGACATGTTGTAAGTTGAGAGGAAATTGCATTATGCCCTATAGACTCTAGAGTATATTACCGTCAAACTTTATGTTCATTTTCATTTCTATGATCATGTACAGTATTTTCGTCTTAATGAGGGTTTTAGGAACGATATACAGTGATGATCAACAATGTAGTATACGATGTATTCATAGATAGAAGTGTGTGTAGGGGATTAATGGATACTACTATGGTCATGTAGAGGGAGAGAGCGTTTAATTTATGAATGTTATTACAATAAAGAATTCCTCTCTAGGGGGAGGGCTGCTGCAGACCAGGGCCTGTTTTACCAAGCTCTAACATCAATCCTATGGTTTAAGTTCAGTTAAACAGATCATAAAGGACAATTTTGGGATCAATAAGTCCTCAGAAGTTAAGAATTGTTTCACTGAGCCATTCTGGAACATTATCCTGCTCCCACCCTGCCATGTATCATTCCGAATTACATCTGGGGCCTGTTTCATAAAACTTGTCATCAGTGGCAACTGCCACATTTCTATGACAAATTTGCTCTCGGCCAATCAGATGCAAGGATTCCAGTAGCTTGTCACATCTATGACAACTTGTCACTGATGACAAGTACTATGAAACGGACCCCTGATCTGAATCTGTCCCAACAGTGGTTTCATTGTTTGACTTGATAACTATAGTTCCCAAATTAGCGAAACATGGCCCAAACCCTATCTAGACAAGAGAGAACAATATTGGCAACTGATAGATTTATTGCCACTTGGTCTACTATCAGATGGTCTACTTCCCAGTTCGTTTTACACCACTAGGGCTAAACTCATTTGGTCTACTATCAATTTCGTCTAATGCCATTTGGTCTAATCCTCACTTGGACTACTAGTAATACCCATCAGTTTGGCTAATAATCGTTTCGTCTAATAACCAGATGGTCTAATCGCAATTTTGTCTCACTGGGATTTTTTTCCCCATTTGGTCTAATAAACTGTGAGTATTAGCTTGACGAAATGGGCATAACTCATCTTGAAGTAGGCCAACTGGTGATGAGGCTAAGTGGCAATTGGACTAAATGGCCATTAGACGAACTGGTCTTAGACTAAATTGCCATTGGACGAAGTGAGAGTAGACCAAGTGATAGATCACCAATGACATCCCTTAGTGTACAGATCTGAAGCCACCCACCTGGGTCGAGAGTGACGCAATTCCAGGGCTGCTCGGGCCGGCACACCGTGGCTGTGCTGTACGTCTCGCTCATCTCCGAGGTCAGGCGGTTAAACTACATACGAAATTACCGCATATGCATACACACTTAAACAAACATAAACATGAATAAACACAGGACAATGCTAGCATATCCATATAGAGACAAACCATGAACATTGTAATCATGATAATGAAATTATAATGCTGCCCAAAGAATTGAAAGTCTTAAAAAGGAACATTTCATAAGGAAAGAAAATGGTGAGATAGACAGAACTGCATGAAGTCTTGCACGTTCGATTCCAAACTTTCTTACTACGTGCTCTTCTATAGGTGGCACTGCGATGATTAAAAGACCTTAATAAGAAAAACGTAAAGATTCTTATCAGATACTGTGATAAAGCCATTGTGCGAATCGAGTCTATTTTACTTGAACTTATGAGCTTGTGATTAATCTTTAACGAGAAGTATATGGGGATAGTTGCAATTGTACCACTGAGCAGCATTGCTGTTCGTGCGGTTAAGGTATCCCTGCGCTTCCCGTGCAGTTGAGAAGTTTACCTCGGCGACTGTTTGGTTGTCGAGGGCAGAGACACCAATCTGGCTAATGAAGGTCAGCTGACGTGTGACGTCATCAGGAAATGTAGATAGAGCACCATTGAACTCTCGAGCTGCCGCAGCCGACTTCTTATCAAAACTTGCAGCCTTTAAGCTCTCCTCGGACTGCAAGAAATGGTGATATGCAATGGTGATAAGTCTTATGAATATGAAAATGTTGATGATCAGATGCATCACACTTGAGTAAAATAAAAAGATAATAATGAGTTGCAAGGATATCTTTTAAAAACGACATTGACTACTAAATGTATATTCCCATACAGGGTAATACTACATCCCATCATTGTAATGCTTCGAACACGACTGTAATATTTTCGGCATAGAACAAAACGCAACATTGTTTCTTTGTCGTCAAAGACTGCCACTAACTTTACGACTGGATATTATTGTGAAGATTTGACATATATTATTTGTATATGATAGAATGTGTATGATATGTATAATGTACGTATAATAGAGTACATGTGCATTATAGAATGTAAAAACTTTACATTTTTTCCCTAGTTCCCTGAAGACAGGTTGCTAAAAACCATGTTACAAGTTCATCCGAAGGTATAATGTTCATAAAGTTTAGTCTACAATGACAGAACATGTTTGGGAAGGTTCTGTACAATGTATTAAAGAAAACCATGAAGATGTTTAATATGTAATAAGAATATAATAAGAAATAAATGTTATCATCTTCTCTATAGAGTGTGGACACTGTGTGCTAAGGTTGAAGGAAGTGTATATTGCAGGTTTTATATAAAGAAATTACTGAATTATAAAAGTACATAACCTCCTTATGTTTATACACCGCAGAAATAATGTTATTGTAAATGTCTTTCGTTTCAAAGTCATCCATCCGGATGTGCAGCGACACACGCTGCGGAGTAAATTTATGTTGATAATCATACGATAAGCCTGTCATATTTTCGTCGTTATGATTTGTTCTCAGGGACGCAGCTGGACAGCTGGACATACCGTTATTAACTCGCTATCAAGCAGACTAGGAATTCATGCTCCGCCTCACTTGTGTTCGATTTACCAGATGTCGTTATATCTGATCCCAGGTACAGTAGTGGCTTCCTCGAAGGAAGAGGTTCAATTTCAAGGAAGTTATCCTCTCACCCGTACTTTATTTTGACACTGTTCTGGTCAACTGGTTTGTAATGCATTTGACATGTGGAGTTGCTATGTAGCTTCTAAAGCTCGTGCTTGACCTGTAGTTCTTCCATTTCCCTTCGACTGTCTGTCATCAGTAAGTTATCATCCTTTACAATGAAACAGTGGCGGATCCAAAGGGGGCGCAACCGGCGCACGCCCCCCTTTATTTTTCGTATAAAAAACAAAAGAAATAAAAAGAAAAACAATGAAATGAAACCCGTAAGTGGCACCAGAAATATTAGTCACGCCCCCCCCCCCCTCCTTTACAGAATTCCTGGATCCGCCCCTGTGAAATATGTCATTTTCAACTACTCAAAGAAACATGAGCGAATTTGGATCACGGTGTACAAGTGTACAGATGCGCAATAGTTTGTGTGGTAATATATGTATATACATATACATATATATATATATATATATATATATTATACAACACCTCAGAATGATGTCGAATTGTGATTGGCCAAGAACATGTCACATGACATTCAATAGAAAATACCTATCAAACTCATTGAGAGTGACAGCCATACAATAGGCCCCTGGCATGGGCCTATTGCACGGCTCGAAGGTACTATAGCACGGCTTCGCGGGGGGCTACTAATGCATGGCCGCTCACAGAGTTCTGTGGCTCACACCCGTAGCAAAGCGCCAGCAAACTACATTATACAACACCTCAGAATGATGTCGAATTGTGATTGGCCAAGAACATGTCACATGACATTCAATAGTATACGAATAATTTATGAGTTGTGAGTGCATAGGGCACGAATATCGCACGAGGCGCGAGATAAGCCACTGGTCTATTCAACAAGGCGCGTAGCGCCGCGTTGAATAGACCAGTGGCGAATCTCGCGCCGAGTGCGGTATTACGTGCCCCAATGCACGAACAAAATCATAAATTATTCGTTTTATACAACACCTTGTCCACAATCACAGTACTAAATTAGTGACCGCTAACTTAGGAAGGCCCAAAAATAAATGTAACAATTAGGCCGAGAATTGTAAACCACCATGTGTACTGCTTTCAAACACTCGTCATGATTCGACCACACAGTCACAGGAATCACAAACTCCGCAGGGTCTATACCCCTTCTACGCTAACGTTAGATCGAGTTAGGCCTGACTGTTAAGCCTATCTGAGATGTCGGTAGATCTAGTACGGTAGTACGTCTAGACTTTCTCTATTTCCGAAAATGATTTTGTATAAAAACACAGAAAAATAATCAAATTACGGTTTCTCAACTTGAAATGAAGTCTTGATTTGGGGATCACTGTGGTCCACGTAGCAGATCAGAGTCAAAACTAAAAACACAGCAGTAGGTAGGCCGCAATACATGCAACTAGCTATAGGTAAAGTAGCTGCGCGTACACGTTAACGTTGCAGTACTCCGCCGCGACTGGTCTGTTTACCGGCAGCGCATCGCAGCGCAGCCGGCCAGCACGTACAATGTAGTTTGCTGGCGCTTTGCTGCATGCTGTGTGCCACAGAACTCTGTGAGCGGCCATGCATTAGTAGCCCCCCACGAAGCCGTGCTATAGTACCTTCGAGCCGTGCTATAGTACCTTCGAGCCGTCCAATGAGTTTGGTAGGTATTTTCTATTGAATGTCATGTGACATGTTCTTGGCCAATCACAATTCGACATCATTCTGAGGTGTTGTATAAAAAATACCTACCAAACTCATTGGACGGCTCGAAGGTACTATAGCACGGCTTCGTGGGGGGCTACTAATGCATGGCCGCTCACAGAGTTCTGTGGCACACAGCAGCAAAGCGCCAGCAAACTACATTGTACGTGCTGGCCGGCTGCGCTGCGATGCGCTGCCGGTAAACAGACCAGTCGCGGCGGAGTACTGCAACGTTAACGTGTACGCGCAGCTACTTTACCTAGCTAGTTGCATGTATTGCGGTGATACTGCTGTGTTTTTAGTTTTGACTCTGATCTGAGCACTACGTGGACCACAGTGATCCCAAAACCAAGACTTCATTACAAGTTGAGAAACCGTAATTTCATTATTTTTCTGTGTTTTTATACAAAATCATTTTCGGAAATAGAGAAAGTCTAGACCTACTACTAGATCTACCGACATCTCAGGTAGGCTTAATAGTCAGGCCTAACTCGATCTAACGTTAGCGTAGAATGGGTATAGACCCTACGGAGTTTGTGATTCCTGTGACTGTGTGGTCGAATCATGACGAGTGTTTGAAAAAAGTACACAGGGTGGTTTGCAATTCTCGGCCTAATTGTTACATTTATTTTTGGGCCTTCCTAAGTTAGCGGTCACTAATTTAGTACTGTGATTATGGACAAGGTGTTGTATAAAACGAATAATTTATGATTTTGTTCGTGCATTGGGGCACGTAATACCGCACTCGGCGCGAGATTCGCCACTGGTCTATTCAACGCGGCGCTACGCGCCTTGTTGAATAGACCAGTGGCTTATCTCGCGCCTCGTGCGATATTCGTGCCCTATGCACTCACAACTCATAAATCATTCGTATATTGTACGTGCTGGCCGGCTGCGCTGCGCTGCCGGTAAGTCTCACAGACCAGGCGCGGCGGAGTAAATTTACTGCAACGTTATATGAACGTGTACGCGCAGCTACTTTACCTAGCTAGTTGCATGTATCGCGGCCTTTATACCTACTGCTGTGTTTTTACGTTTGACTCTGATCTGCTACGTGGACCACAGTGATCCCAAAATCAAGACTTCATTTCAAGTTGAGAAACCGTAATTTGATTATTTTTCTGTGTTTTTTTACAAAATCATTTTCGGAAATAGACAAAGTCTAGACCTACTACTAGATCTACCGACATCTCAGATCGGCCTAACAGTCAGGCCTAACTCGATCTAACGTTAGCGTAGAATGGGTCTAGACCCTGATGCGGAGTTTGTGATTCCTGTGTGGTCGAATCATGATCAGTGTTTGAAAGCAGTACACAGGGTGGTTTACAATTCTCTGCTTAATTGTTACATTTATTTTTGGGCCTTCCTGAGTTGGCGGTCACTAATTTAGTGATTGTGGACAAGGTGTTGTATAAAACGAATAATTTACGATTTCGTTCGTGCATTAATTGGGGCACGTAATACCGCACTCGGCGCGAGATTCGCCACTGGTCTATTCAACGCGGCGCTACGCGCCTTGTTGAATAGACCAGTGGCTTATCTCGCGCCTCGTGCGATATTCGTGCCCTATGCACTCACAACTCATAAATTATTTGTATAATAATAATGATAATAATATATATGTATATATATATATATATACATTCTTTTTTTTCAATATTCTAATGAACTGTAAATAACGTCTTTTGCAAATGCTTGGCAACGTCACACGCATTATGTGTTTTCTATTATAAAATGTTCAAAATGTCTTAACGTGAAAAAAAAATTAATGAGTTATAAATTAAACATTGTCACATTATGTTCTACATTCAACCTGATCCCAATCATATCGTCCACTTCCAAATCTAATCAGAATGTGTTTTATTTCTTTTGCTCATAGGGATTTATTGTGAGGATATGATTATCTTGATTGTTGACGTACGCTATTTAAACCCAATAAAATTAGATTATGATACGGCGACAACTCACTTTATAAAGCATCGTGTCACGAGATGACAAAATATTCGTAATTGATAACTTATGCTGTCAGTTGTTATTCAACTTGTTCTTCTCTTCTTCTTTTTTTTTTCTTTTCCACTTCTTCTTCTCTGCAATCTCCTTCGAAGGACTATCTGTTTTATGATCAGTCATGAGGCATTCTGTGGAAACACAGAGGTCAAAGTGATAGTCCGAGGCCTGGTCTTACACCTGGGGTCTGTCTCATGGAGTCATCACATGAAAGTCTTTATATAAATATCAGAATGGCCAAAGGCTTTCATCATGTGTGTAGCTATGAGAAACTTTCAAAAAGAAGTAAAATCCATTTCATCAAGTCTCTCATAGGTGTGTCTTATTGGCGAAATGTCTCTCACAAGACTTTTATGACCCTGACCCCTGGAGGTCAGGAGCTTGAATCCTGCCCTGTGCCCCTGGCTTTCAGACAAGGCATTTAATTTACCACTGACTCCTCCTGCAACCCAGTGTATAAATGGGTTTCTGGAAATAAGGGTAGGCCCTAATGATAATGGCAAGGGCAGTGAGAACAGTGCTTACACTGCATAGAGGCGAACTTGGTTATGAATAAGGCTTTATGAGTACAAGCTTTATCATCAACATGAATGTTTAGTGCTATCATTATCATTACACTCGTTTGTAAAAATAACTATTGTTAGTTACCGTCGTCTCCTAGAACTTTGGCTTGTTTCGCTCTTCTTGAAACTGCCCAGAAAGAATTCACGCATTCCTTCTCGGGATTCCCACATGTTGACATCGCAAATTCGTCACACATAAGCACCTCACCGCACAAAGCCACACACTCAATTAACGCATTATCGTTATCATTATTGCTATTAAGTCTATCATCAACATCATCGCCACCATTACAGTGATCGAAATTAATTTGAAAAAAATATATACTGATGATAAATGAGAGGTTGAAGTGACGCCGCGCAAAAATAGGAATCGGACTTACATTCCTTGCTTGATTCTCATCTGTGAGATTCAGCAGGTACGTGAAGGTGGCCTCCACTTGGTTGAAAAGCACTTTCACCGCCTGCTCATTGTAGTCTGCAAGAAAACTTCGCGCGTCATTCAGAGTCTTCCTGTCTGACGATGACCGCTTATCCAGGTGTCGTCGCGAGCCGGGCACGGTGTCGGCGGACAGGGCGTGGTCAACGATCACCAGGGCAGACGCAAATAGAAAAAGGGTGCGGAGGGTATATGAAGCCATGACTGACTTGGCAAACGCTCAAACTTGATAATGGCCCCGCTTCTGATTCACAGCTGCTTCACCGGTGGCACAGCCTTGGGCTATTAACGCTTGCTCTCACTGACCTTACATGGTCAAACTATGAAGTTACAGTTGAAGAAGTGATGGGATGGGAAGATTTGAAATAATCCAGTACACACGGCTGCACACGACAACGGGAAGCTTGCTGGCCGTCACGCCGCCATGCCGCCGGAAAGCTAATGACTTTGACAGTTCGTCAGGGTTGTTAAAATAATATCAACTCCAGGGGCAGCGGACTTTTCATTCTTTGGAAGTGTTTTTTTTTGGGGGGGGGGGTTGAGGGAGGGTGGTAGGGAAGAGTGGGTCAAGGGTAGTGAAGGGTCAATGGTACATGTACCTTCCACCCTCCCCCTTCGAAGGGAAGAATCTCGGTCGGATCTTTTGGAAAGTCATGTTTTTTGTCTTATTTTAAATCATTTTCCCATGGGGGGTGACTAGGTTTTCATCTTCTTTTTTGGTATTTAAAGAGCCAACGCGACCCCTTGAAGTGGACAGTATAGGCCTACTTCACATGAAATGAGTTTGTTCATACGTGCGCATGCCAAAAACGGAAACTTGTACATGTATTTACTGGAGGAAATATTCCTGAATTAAGTTTTAGTTATTAGTCTTACATTGTTGTTTATTATTGTTTTTAACTTCTTCATAAATGTTTTTTCCTTCTTTTTCTTCCACTTTGTGTATGAATTTCCATCCTTTGTTTCTATAGGCAAGTTCTGGATAGTAAGTTATGTGCAGACAGGTCCAATAATCAATATAGTGTACAAGGCATCGCGATTCCACAAATTATTTGTCATGTTCTATCTGAGATCTGTGCATGTCCAATTTTAAGTCTTCATATTCAAGGAGTTAAGGTACCTTACAAACAGCTAAGAGTGTCGATTGGGTTGATCGAGCAATGTGTGGCGCAGTTAGTCAAACTCGTGTTCTCGTAGACGAGACTGGTGTGAAACGAATTTTATGTGACACGGAGAGCAGTGGACGAGAAGTCATACATTAAAAGATGACATCACACCAGAAGGCGAGCTCATACAAATGATATCCGATGTTTCTTTATTGCAAGACAACGTTCAAGAGGCAGTACTGCTTCGAGTCAACAAACTTTCTTACGCATTCATTGTCGAAGACTTCACGGCAAAACATACAAAAATTGTCACAGATTAAAGCATTTGCATGTTCTTCAATGTTTATACTCTGTGTTTACCATTATTCTGTCATCAAACTTAAATAACTCGGCCATATTTGGAAAAGGTAATAGGGATACTGAATGTCCAACATATAACATTGGAGTGGAAGTGTAACAAATTAACCGAAGGAAGTTAGATGTCTATAAAATACATTACTTGCTAGAAGCATCTTAGCGCTGAACTTACAATAAATCATGGTCAATGTCCAACTCTCGTGTTCCAGTCGTGATTACCTTTAATATGTAAAATCAAGATATTATCACATGATGCATGGTGAAGGATATACCATAATCGGGGCACCAATTCATGAGAGCCCTAACAAGTTCAGTAACACCCTTGGTTTTGACCGGCTGAGAAGCTCTAGTCCATGACTATTAATATGGTGATTGTCAGAGACTGACAACTTGTCAGGGCTGACAACTTTCAAGAAATGGTGCCCAGATCTTCTCACATTTTAAACAAAAGAAGTGTCGTGAGATTGGTATGAGTGTTTTGTGATTACTGAACTGTGTTCTCTTGACTTTTTTTTTGTCGCTTCATGCAAAAGTGACTGCAGTGGCCCACGAAGAGGATACTACATTGGCTACCATACGAACAGGATTGATTTTTTTTTACATCAACAAAAAGATGAACATACAGAAAGTGCCCCTCCCCTTAAATAGAGAGAAAAAAGAGATAACGAAATCAGATCCAGTTTATCAATTTCAGACTTTCAGGATAGCCAGTAGAGGATGAATACAGAAATAAAGATGATAAATAAAAACTAAAGATTTGTTGGTCTTTTTTTTCTTTGTACCACTCATTACATACCCTCCACTCCCCCAAACCCCCCCCCCCCCACCATCCAAAAAAAAGTGAGGGGAAAAAAAAAAGCAAAACAGTCAGTCAAAGATGACTGAAAAAAAAACTTTAACTGAATCCTGGGGATTAACCTTTTTACAAATCATTTTACTTATAGCCTCTGCTTTGTACATTTTCATATGCCTCTATGCTTTGATGTACTTGTGTTTTATAGGATTTGTGGATATAAATTGAATTAAACTGAATTGAAAGAATTGAATCGGTATTTAAAATGAAATCTCTATCTGCAATTCATATCAACTTTTTGTTGGAACACTGACCACATACATGTAGTTTGAAAAGTACATAAGTTTTCGTGACTTAATTTGTTCCTTGTACTGTAAAGCAAATACAAAGTGTTTGATATTCACTGTACAGCATGCTCAATATCTAAATACAAGAAAATTTCTGTTAATGACATACATAATTTCAACAAAATTTCCATAACAAATACACAACTGAACACAAATTTGATTTGGAAGATGACTCAAATACCATCTGAAAGGCATGAAGTGATAACTCATAAGCAGTCTAATGAAACAAACAACAACAATATATAATATATGTTCTGCCTACTTAACTCAGTGAAAGATTCTAGGGGCTCAAAATCTGACAGACCAAACTTGAACTGAACAGTGGTCAATATGACACATTATTAGCTGATCACAAGAAGGCCATTAACTCTGCAATAGAGTCTGTGAGACTAGCGGTCTTCTGCTACTTGACCCATATTGGGCTAGATATGGGATATCCTATTTAGTTGGTAGACTGCAAAAAAACCCGCAGAGGCTACATATGGAACATCCTGCAGTTAAAAAAGCAGCGATGTAATCTTTCATTAGAACTTTGTTCAATGTTCAAATCACTGAATGAACTGAATGCAGTGATTCATGAATGAAGAAAAAAACAAGACTTTTTTTTTCTCCTCTTTGATGATGGATAACTTGTCCATGTTTCATATTTTGTTTGCCACTAAAGAGTTGACCTCTTGAGAGCTGTTAGTTTGGATGTGTATTATGCTCAGAGGGAACAGTGGCTGGCCTCCTTAGAAGTTTGTTAGCAGGCAATGCACTGAAAGATGGACACATACTGATATCTTCTTTTTAGCAGTGATGAAAGCAAGTTGAATATGTCACTTGACTCACTTGTAACAGGCAGTGTAGGGATAAAGCTGTATTATCTTGATCTGACATACTGTATGGTTAATCGATGCATTTCATAAAAATTATGGATGGCCTTGCTTGATTCTTGAGAATATCATCATGAGAGATCAGAGTACCAGATATTCTTTGAGCAGTTGGTGTCATCCAGCGTGGAGGTATTTTCCTTCACCGGCAAAGCAATGTGTGGTCTAACCTAAAATAAGCCTCAGCATGGGATGACTTTTCACATATCAAGCATACCATTATACTTGAGTTCAATATCAATATTACACACAAACATGAAAACAAAATAATTCATCACAAAAAGTATCTATATCCAGAGGAACACATGCATAAAAGAAAACAGATATGCTCGACACTCATCCGAACAATTCCTCAAACTTTGTATGTCTATACCCAGCTGGCCAAGTTTGAAATTGTCAAATTGAGAATTTGTTTAAATCTGATTTAATAGGTCTACCATATAACAGATTCCAACATGACTTAATAAATAAAGGTTTTTAGTTAAAGGAGAGGGGGGGGTAAGAAGGGTTGTTTAGAAATCAAAACTCTCGGGGTAAAGATAAACTCAAAGGCCACTAAAATAGAACATGCAAGCAATGATGCAATGAAATCTAAATCAAGGGAATGTTCTGTCATTTGTTGCTTAACCAGAAGAAAGCTGATGAACATGTGTTTTGATAAATTTTGTCCTGATGCAACTAGCTGTGGATATAGAAAATTCTTGGACTTTGTGAAAGGCCAAGCAAACATTGACTGCTTTAAACAAGCATACAATCTGTGGGTGAGTCAGTTTCAAGACATGAATTTAAAACCATCATCATGATTGAGGGATTAACTGTCTGTAATATGCATGATTGACAATTGAAGGCACTCTCCGATCTAATCATTAATACACAACACTTTCACGTACAAAATAGTTGGAATACTAAAGTACAATCCACATCAAAGAACCACATAACTTTTTCCTGTTTCTGTAGGTGTAAAGATGTATCAGATAACATATGACAATAAATGGAAAGAAGGAATATCTTATACCACATCATATTCTGTTCATATCTACAGTAGGTGTATTTGACATAATCTCTCACTTTATATGTTACATCTATGTACAATTCTGAATACATTCATAAAAGATATGAAATGACAAATATTGCACCAGGTGAGTCTGTCTTTCCGTCCACAGACATCAACATCAAGATTCTTTGAAGGCAGTTTTTTAGGTTGTCACCGAGAAAGGATACATTTCGGGAAACAAAGTACATTTCAAAATGTCACAGCTTGGTAGGAGTATATCATGCACACTGAAAGGCTCCATTGACACATTCCTATACTCTATGGCTGCCATCACTGAAGAATTTCACAATAACTGGAAAATGTTTCAAGATATCAAATCAGTATCTGCTTCCCAGGTACTGATTTAAAAGGTTAGCTGCCAATTTACAAG
This sequence comes from Diadema setosum, assembly GCF_964275005.1. Classification (NCBI taxonomy): domain Eukaryota; kingdom Metazoa; phylum Echinodermata; class Echinoidea; order Diadematoida; family Diadematidae; genus Diadema; species Diadema setosum. The sequence goes on along the minus strand of NC_092704.1, from coordinate 19,356,096 downwards.
GTTTGTTACATGCTATCAGAACCAAAAAAAAATATCAAACAAGGAAATAATAATTCAGATTTCTCTGTGAAACATCCCAAATTCAAACTTCTAACCTGTAGTCATGACTTGTGTTTCACAAACCTTGATGAGAAGATCAATTATTATGCCATTTTTATCACTGAATTCAATACTAAATAGAATCATGTGTGTGAGAACAACATGATGTATAGTTCTTACGCTAGTTAGAATGCCCTGGAATTCAGAAGAAGCCAACATATCTGACTTATGTCTGGAAGTGACATATTTATGTGGTAATGGCTGGAGTTGAAGAAGGAAGCAGAAGGAAGAATCAGAGACAATTGACAGGGTTTTCTTTGTTCCTGAGACAGAGATGTGTAGAATTCCAAAGGTTAATAAAACCAAAAATGAAATAAAGGTTTGTTATTCCAAAAGTTCATTTACACAAAAACGAAATAAGGCTTGCTATCCCAAAGATCTATTAATCCACAAACATGATAAGGTTTGTAATTTCAAAGGTTAATTTATATGCATTTTTTCCCCATTTTTGGATTAATCAAACTGATTTCAATTTCAGAATATCAAACCTTCAAAATAATGACTCTTATTTCATACTTGGAGTAACAAACCATCATAATAATGCACCAAATTTTATCTCTGGATTAACAAACATTTGGAAAAAAAACCCAAACTTTATTTCATTTTTGGACTAACGAACCTTTGACATAATGCAACAATAATGTTCAGATTAATGAACCCTATTTCACTATTGGATCAAGGAATATCTAGGTGTACAGAATTTGTGTGTTTCAGAATAACAAATCTTTGGATCAATAGATATCATTCTAGTTTTTTTTTTTCTTGTCTTCTACTCTTCTACATCATATGAGCCAAGTCCATGTCGTAGGGTCTATAAAAACTAAACCTGATAAAAGTCTACTATAAAGGGACCTGCCCTTTTAAATAGTACTCACCAAATCATCTTTATATGCAGGCTTAGATTAAAAAGAAATATCTGAAACAAAGACATACTTTGGGTTTGATCACAATGGAATATATACTTAATCCTTTGTAATTTCAACATTCCTATGAGTATACTACACATGCCTTGACTAGAGTGTATAAAAGAGAATTAGTTTGCATAGTTCAAAGAAGATGTTACATATTCAGGCTCTTTTCTCGTGCAGTGTCAAAAACTGCATAGTATAGTCATTTTATGAATGTTGTCTTTAATAACATCTAACATTAAATATCCCATGAAATTCTGATAACAAAAAGTTTTAATATCAAGTACTATATATTTGACACAACTTGTAAATCACAATCCTGGTTGTAAAATGATTACCATTTAAAAACCACATAATGCACAGGATATGTATCTTGTGAGTGAATCAATGCATCTATCAAAAGGTACTTACATAATAGGCGCGGTCAGACTGGCAAAAGATCGAGAAGTTTAAGATCGCGAAGTTTGGGCCATTCGTACGCGCGCAAGAAAGAGTGCGCCGTCCGATGGCTAGCCATTGTGATGTAACAATGCACATCTGAACATGACAATGGCCTCGCGCTTCGGAGACAACGCCCGCAAAAAGATTGACAAGTTTTGCAAGAAGTTTCGCGGGAAGTTTGCGGTCACACTGGCAAAACTTCGAGATCTTAAAGATCGCGATCTTAAACTTCGCGATCTTTTGCCAGTCTGACCGCGCCTATTGATCCTTTAAGACAGTGATATCTATACAACTACTTCCCTCTACTTTCCTACTTTTCATATTACCCAAACAACAGACTTCTGTTACTTGCTGATTTTGATGTCCTTTGTATATTACGAGCCCTCCATCTATCTTATTCTTACAAATACTGTATGAAAAAGATCTTCACTTCTGAACTCTAGCCTACAACACCAGGAGGGTATAAAGGGTATTCCAAAGAAAGTATCTAGTGGCAACATTGAGGTCACCTCACAATACAGAGGTCGTGTAGCACACAGAACACAAAGAGCAGATTGGTCACAGAATGTAACAAATACTTCAGGGCTGTGACATATTTCTTAGCATGAAACCATTAGTAGAATTTGATATTTAGTTGAATTCAAATATGCAATATTAAACTGCATGTGGATATATCATTTCAATTATTCAGTGTTAAATGAGTATCATCTGAGCAAAGAGGGTAAATGTCAGGACATTGTAAAAGCAGTAAGTCTCCACTAACTACTTTCACAGAATATCACCATGATTCCAACCACACTTGATTGGCACATAACTGTTTCAAACCACTGCAAGTATCCTTACACAGGTATTGCCTTGATAAAACATATTCATAATTGCATTACTTGAAAAATGATGGGGAAAAATGGCCCCACTGAGGGCATACACAAGATGTTCCTAAAAAAGAGTTATCTTAAAATTGTGGTTGCATGGTCAAATGCAGCTTTGTTGGAGGCTAAATAATTTAGGAACTAGGAAAAATGGAAAAATTACCATTGACTCATGGAACGCTGAAGAGGATTTGAGCATACAGCTGGCTATAGAGGACCAAACTATGTAAGTGAAATCAAAGTACACGCTGAATAGAGAGAAGATATTGTGGAAATGTTGGATCTGTGAAGATGGAAGCCATGGTGATGAAGAGTTGATAATACTTGAGACTTTGTTGGTTGGAGAGGGTCACATCTTTGGAGGCTCCAGCTGGTAGGATAACTGCATCAATCTCTTGGTGTTGTCAATCACTTGTAAGTTCCTGACAAGTTTTAAAATAACAAAGAAAAAAATATGTCAGGCTAATATTATTGGAGACAGAAATAAACATTAGGCACATTGTGGCATGTATAGGTCTACAGATATAATTAGCTGAGCAAATTCTTTGTAAAAAAAAAAAAGTATAAAATTGGTAACTGTATGCAATATTTGTATATTTATACTTCATTCATGAAAAGTGAGCAACATGAATCCCTCTCTAAAGAGAAAACAGGAAACATTTAAAAGATATCTTAACTTCCATATTACTTGAGATTTTCAAATGACAAATCAAGCATGTTTATTTCAATTTAACTATCCCCAGTGTTAATGTGTGTCCCTCCCTGTACTGACTGGATTTTCCTCCCTTTTAGAAAACAATACAGACACATCTCAATCTCATGTTCTTTCACAAAACCAAGGACAGAGATACTGTAGTGCAAGATATTTTTGCAGCATGAAATTTTTGCAAATTGGAGCCAATGGCCTGTTTTGCAGCATTAAAAATTTGCCACCGGCATTCCATGTGACCCTGCACCACAAAACGTCGCCAGATACAGAAGTTTAGTGAAGGGCAGATTCTGAAAGAGAAGACTCTAAGCTTTAAAATGATGTATAATTCAATACAAATGGACATCCCTCACCTAAATCTAAATAATGGGAACAAAGTGACAAAGTACACACTCTGGAAAAGAGTGTACTGAGAAAAGAGGCTCCAAAGATAAAGGGCATATTTACCAAGCTGTGCTCTGTGCAATGAATGGGCCCCCAAAAACAGGATGTAAAAGTCCCAAGCAACAACAAATAAGGGACTATTAGATTAAGCATGTCCTATTTAATACATCCTATCTATGACTACTCCCAACTTTCAAAGCAGTAGCTTCATTCAAATGTTATTAGAATTGAATGTGGGGAGTGTTTAAAGAGTTTTTAAAGAATGAAAAGGGGCCTCTAAGACATACATGTATCTATGTAGTAATGACACTATTCTAGTAAAAAGTGTTCTAGAAAAACTTCAGGAAGGAAAACAGTTTCCCATTCGTTCTATGATCCCAAACCTTTGATTGATATAGAGGAAGAATTGATCTTTCAGAAAACAGGAAAATCTCAAAATTGACTAGGTTAACCGATTTTCACATATTTTGAGTCCTCACATGAAATCAGGGCGTACAACTTTATGTTGGTTTTGTGATGCACGGTCACATCTAGTGTGGAATAAGAATTTTTGCATGCATTTTAATTTTGGGAATTTTGGTTCTCACAAAATTCACAAAATGAAATGCATGCGAACATTTCTGGTTTTACAGTATAACACTACACAAAGACAAGGGAATTCCAGCTAGTCTTCATCACAGGAGTTCACCTGACATAGTTGACAATCTCCTTCACATTTTTGACTGGTGGTGGGGGCTCCAGTTTGAAGTTCTCGCTGCGGCAATACTTGACCACTCTCATGATAGATGCCACAAGATGCTGTTACAAGGGACAAGAAACAGGACATCAATCAATTTGAGACACATGGACATTACAGAAAGGAGTGTGTTAAATGATTCTTGGTGTTAATTATTTAGATAATGAAAATGCTTTTACAACATGTGAATTAGAAACTAGGTTTAAGAAAATTGTACTGCAGTTGCTAAAATCTCTATCAAGTAACCAACAACAAAAACACTGTGTACATATTTCATAAATTATAGTGTCTTCACAAATGTTCAATCTTTATGTACTTTTACAATGTAAACAAAATATTTCTGCACTTCTGCCAGTGAACATGTACTGTGAGTTTTTACATAAAATAAACCATTTATTGAACTTGAACTTTTATGCTGCATTATGGCTGAAATTAACAAACTCACGGCAAAACTGTCATGATAATATTCATTCATGCATTCAGTTCAAATTTAAACTCTGGAACTTTTTCTTGGGCCATCTTGACGTGACACTAATAGCTGAATCAGACAATGAGATGTGGTGAACAGAAACATATCTGACATTTTGGTTTAATATATCTAACTTTTGTTGCATAGATTCAAAGAAAGCCGTGATATGGAATTCTGGTTGGAAATAAGATGTAAAACAACAACAACAACAAAAGTTGGTATCACATCAATTTGGCATGAATAACAACATCACATTTTCACACAGAAGCAGCACTTATAAAAACAAACTTCATCTTATCTTCAATTTGACAAAAAAAAACTGCTGTTTTTTAATTGTTCTTATTAAAAATTATGATGTGACAGACAAAAGTGAGAAAATTGTTGTAAGTACACTTTGCCCATAAACATGCAGTCAATCAATGTTCTCTCTTTTATGCTCCACTTTCACTCATCATTATGAACCAATCTGTACTACACATATTAATTATCAGTGTGAGTATTAATTCGATTTCTAATCCATTTAGTACCATTTTCTCAAAGTTGACAAGCCCCTCAAAGTAAGTCTTGTTCCCCTCGTGGGTGAAGAGCATGTCTTTGATGAGCAGAGGCATAAAGGGGATGATTGGAGGACGCATCTTGGACAGGGCGAGGCGATAGACTCTGTGATTCCTGGATGGATCCATCAGAGCCTCAAAGTCAGAGAACGCCCTCTTGAGTTTGTTGGGTAGTTTCTAGCATCAATAGAAACGAAAAAGGTGAATGAAAATTTAACTGAAATAAGACTAACAGCTTTATCACACTAGCTTTTAAGAAGTTTTTCTTCAGGAAGATTGTAAGACACATAAAAAGACAAAATGACACATGTATACTTTGTAGTATGTATTACCTACTTTTGGTTAAAATTAGTGAAATGAGGGGGGAAAGCACTCAGCCTCCTATACCTATAACTGCTGCATACAGAATGCTGCCCTTTGTAGTTTTAACTAGGAAATTTTGGATAAGATGCTTGAATACCTATCTATAGCTAAAACAGAGGACAAATGGATTGCAGTTTCATTCTTCCATACAGATTTCAGTAAATGTCTAAAACTAGACTGAAACTTGTGTTGCTTAAGCCCTCTACAGGGTGACATGACAGATTGAGCTTACAGGCATATATTCAGATGGTTTAGCTTTAGTGTCCAATCAAAAATGTATATTTATATTTTGTCAATTTATCTACATTACAAGAAATATACAAACATCATTTCAACACTGGAACATCATTTCAACACTGGAACACACAATTCCATACAAGACTTAAACAGCACACTAAATCAGCCTACAACAGGGCCTAGTGCAAGTCTAAATGATAGAAACACATGTGACTCTGTGAGAGGTGTCTCCATCTTAATGACAATCTCACATGAAAGTAATTAACTTCATTTTTCTGCTCCAGATTACAATGTCTGCTACAAAGCTATGACTGCTTCAAATCAGTCTGGAAACTTCAAAGGTATACTTAAAATATTGACTAATTACTTAATGATCTTAATTTTTAAATCATGTGAAAGCTCTGTCAGATGATATAAGCATTCCACAAGCCCTCTTTAGTTAAATTGCTATGTCAGATCTCTTGATATTTCAACCATCTTTGGCACTTTACCTACAATTCCCAGTACTGAAAATGGCAAAATAAACAGCAACATAGCTTTGCACACTTGGTATAAAATCAAAATTACATGCAGACTGCACCTTCAAAAAGCTTATCACAAGTGCCATCACAGTATAGGATCGTAAAGACTGCAGAATCAAAATTTCTGTTGCAAGGATCCCAACCAAAAACAAACAGTTCTCATCAATCCCCTTCAATTTTGCTGGGATCTAATAAAGACTATTTCATATCTATCATGTCAATGTCAATAGTCATCTTTGATTGTGAAATTAAAATAAATTTTATTGTTTTATATCTGCCCTAAATAAGGTAGGAGATGTATTGCCATGTTTGGATGTTTAAAGGTCGTCTAAAATTCAACAGATTTAAAATTGATATAATGAAAGAATAATGATGGACCTACACCGAGCAGCAAAACTTAACAACCTCTAGATTATAGATTTGTGTGTGCACACACAAATCTGGAGAAAACCTGACATGTTTATATAAAAAGTCAATCCTAGCATTGTTGAAAAATTCTAACAGTACCCTCTATCCCAAAACATCACAGCCATCCAACTGACCTTTTATTTGTCACATTCATCTTAAATACCAATTTCACAGGACAATGCAAAATTCACCTGGCTCCACATTCCTGTGCTTCTAGGTTACACAACAACATAGGACTCTGCTTATACAAAAATGGTGAATTGCAAACATGTATTTGAAGAGTTAGTTGGGAAAAAGTGAAAGAATAGATCAAGTTTCTTTGGTCATGCAAAATGATGCGAATTCCCAAAATGAAGGACAAAAGACAGAGACTGGACAAAAGAGAGATCAATACACTTTCCCTGATGGATGAAAGGAACTTCAGAATAATCTATGGATCATGATCAATAGGATGACTTACATCACATCCCCCAAAACTCATAAATAAAGTAACATATTGCATATGAAGCATGTCAAACACAGAAAAGTGGCATTTACTAGGTCTACAAAAAGTTTATATCCATTAAGAGATAGGATATTAAAGCTATTAAATAGCATTTCAGTCAAATTATGATAAAAATCAAAGTTACTGAAATCCAAGTAATTATGTTACAATAAACAAAGTCAGAAGAAGAGAGAGAAAAAATAAAGTCCCAGATGAAACCACAAAGAGAAGAAATATACGAGCAGAAGATTTCTCACCTCCCATGTCTGGGCCAGTCGACTGACACTCATGTGACTAAGACCCATGAGAATGGCGTAGAAAGAATTCATGTTCTGATACTCCTTGCAACTACAAGATAAAATAAAACATGGAAGTATCAACAATCTGTTTGATATCACTACAATTCGTTATGTCATGTTCATTCAGATTGAACCCACTGGAATCAGGAGGGGCTTGTAAAAAGTCAATGGGAAGTTCTGAATCTTATAGAGAATGTTTTAACTTATCTTGCCTGCAAACGTGAAGGTATAAAAAAATGCATGAAAAACATAATGCAGGGGTTGATATTTGTGGTGGCCCAGGGCCAGCATTTAAAAAAGGGTTGTCTTTTAGTGGCCCCATAGAGTAGCTAAAATTCAGAATGAAATCTTATGCTTTTATTTATGTTCAAGCGCCTACATTTCTTTTTTTGGCCACCAAAATTTCAAATTCAAAGATTTCAGTGGACACAATGGAAGGGGAAATTTTACCATCAAGCTCTGCATAATGTATACATAATTATTAACTTACAGTGGAAATGATAGTTCAATGGAGACAAACCCAAATATGACACTAATTTGGTATCTCAAAATAAGAAAAGAAATATCATGTTCACATCTGAAAAGGGAAGATTTATAAACAGAAATTACTCCTCCTTGGGAGCAAAATCTGTTATTTGATTTAAATGAAAATTGTATCAACAAACAAATATTAGTGGAAAAATGAGCACAGAAAATTGGATTCCATTTTCTTTGCTCATTTTCCCACTAATAGATTGTATTCATTTCTGGTCAGTTTCCTTCTGTTTGCATTTGTAATAAACAAATATGATAAACTTCAAGAAGAAAAATAATTACTTGCAAACTACAATGTACCAGCAATCTTTAATGAGACTTACAAAACAATATGCAACTGCAAAGTCTTTTAACTGCCAGACAAATTTTACATATAATGTATGTAGCTCTTCGATCTGTGTAGAAAAAAAAAATTGTAGCTATTGCAGTCAAGACTATTCCATTAATCTGCACTGGTATTCAATATCTTTCGGTGAAATGTAAGTAGGTTGACATCAGCATTCATATTTGCAGATGTGAAAGAAATGGGTGCAAACCACAGGATACATCTGCAAGTTTGTTTGTTTGTTCATTTTCCATCTGATGGCTGGATAGCCCATATTCAGCTACGTTAAGCTGGTCTTCCATGGGGTCCAGTTGGATGTGAGGTGGGACCACTTCACCGGGTTAAACACCCTGCTCTTTGCGATGAATGAATGAAGCGGGATCTTTTACGTGCATGAGTTGTTGCTCTCTCATACACGGGACCTCCATTTTATGTCCTATCCGAGGGAAGTGAAAACTTACTGTGCAGCAATTTTGATAAACTTCTTGAGGAGATGAACTCGTTTGCTGATGTTTGATGTCAAACAGAGCTCTGTCACAACCCAAGACTGAACTTCATTAAAGCGGCGTAGGAAGACATCAAGGTTAGCCGTGATGCGGCCAAACTTCTGCCTCCCAAAAGTGTGGTAGATGAACTCACACTTAAAAGATAAAGAAACAAACAAACTTCATAACTTCCAATAGAGAGGTTTTCATCAATTCTAGTAACTGAATTTTAACCTTCCAAGTGATCATATCACAAAAAAGGTCATTCTGTTTTACAGGAAGTAGGTCACATTAACTGTAAGTAACAGTGGGTTGATATGCACTGAATACAAAATGTGTTAATTAGAACAAATGTGCATAATCATTACAAAATTCTTTTTTTTTTCACCAGATTTCACATCCCAAATACAATTTGGGTAAGGCATCTTCACTCCACATGCCTTTCTTTGACATGACCATCTGGTAAAATATGAAAATGATTTCACTTTTTAGCTATATAGTTTTACTCTGTAGAGGCATATGAAACCACTAGCAGCCCAAAGAGTGTCACAGATTGAACATTAATTTATTCAAAGAAACCTTGCGTTATCAACAGTCACGGCAGCCATTCCCTTTTCTACAGCTCAGATAATACAATGGAATAATTCACAAATGCTAAAGACTATGACTCTGGTACTATCAATAACAAATAGCCATGGAGAAGAAGTGAAAGAAATAATACCTCATGGGTGCAGAGAAAGAGTTGCCAGTCATGCATTGTCATTTGATAAGCCAGCTCACGGGAACTTGTTGCTTCAAGAAAGGCAGCAGAGCCCTCGCTTGGTCCTTCCTGTTCAGGGAGTGGAGTCTGTACGTATAGAGGAAAGTGTAGTAGTTTTAAACTTAAACAATTTCATTCCCTTTATCTATATTGATCATTTTGACAAATACACTATTTAACCTTTCTAACTCAGTAACTAAAATAGCAATGTATGCTACATCTTCTTCTTCTTCTATATATATATATATTATATCTTCATTTATTTTTCTATTTATCTAATTTGTTGCTTCATTCATTTAGTTATCTGTTTAGTTCACATCCTATAAAATATCTTAGCTGTCGCAAACAGTCATGGATGCCTAAAATAAAAACAAAACCAGCAGTACATTAGCTTTGATGTATGTAAAAGTTCTGTACCAAGAGTAACTGTATTCTCATGTAATATTAGGGATATGTTTCAGGAGACTAAAAATCATGTCAGTGCAAATCAAACAAATGGAGTGTGGGTAATGCAGGACTAAACACTCTTAAGACCCCTTGGGACAGGTAGCACTTACCAGGGCATCAAGGTGGTCTCTGGGCACTATGAAGACTCGGCCATTACAGCTGAGACTGGTGGCTATACACACATCTTTCTGGTGGAAAGACAGCCGCTCTACAAACACCAGGCAGAAACAAGATTTAAAAGGGACACCATAACAAAGAAATTAAAAAGAAGTAACATGTTATCATGTGTCATGTCAAAATGGTTCGAGAAGGATGAATGTAGCACCAATGAAATCATCAATTATGCATGGGCAAGTTTACATTTAGAAACATACAGTATAATGGTAAGAACCCCGTAAAGTACAGTTGAGGAAAAAAAAAAATTATTTGATTGAAAATCTTAAGTTTGACATCCTATTTAACTACCTCATATCTGTACATACAAAACTTGGGAAGTTTTTGAAATCATGTTGCCATACTGTTAAAATTGATTTATTTTGCCTAGGTGCCTAATCTTCCACATTCTTGACTGCATTTGAACTTTAAGGCTGATTTCAATGAATCACTTGAATACTTCAAATATCACTTGAGAGCTTAAAGTATAGAAATCTGAAAAAAACTAAAAGATATATAGAAAAATATCTGCTGTTTGAAAGCATTTTAACTTCCCATTCATGCTAGCAAAAACAAACAGAAGCCATTAAATCATGCACTTATATGAAAACGAGATAAGTTTATGAAGTAAAAGAAAAAAGATCAAATGTTAGCAGCCTAAAAATAACAGGTGAAGAATAATGTTGTGATTATAAAGTCAAGATAAACCTCAGACAGAAGTTGCAGTCTTTAAAGAACAGCACAAGATAAAGTCCACATAACTGTGGCTATAAAGATCATACCTCCAGAAGACTTGACCTCACACAAGACGAGGTCATTACCAAGGCACATCTTTTCTGACACAGTCTGGATAATTGACGTTACTGAGGTATCCATAGAAACACGGAGTGTTGTGTAGGTGTGATCTGCACAGTACACCTTGAAGATTGCTAGAGAATTATAAAAAATATAAGATGCCAACAAATCAGTAGACTTAAGTACTCTTTCAGCTCCTGCTTATGGCAAAATATAATAAATCAGGAACTGTTGGAGAGTGTTCTATTCAATATGAATGAGTCTTCCCAACAAGAATGTTTAGACATGAATGAAAACACAGGACAAAGGACATCACAGCTCCCTCTTCTGTCCAATTTTGTGGAAACCTTGTGTATAATAAATGAACTTGATGAAAGATGATTGATATTCCTAGATCTGAACATTATTGCCATGACTGTATAACACTGTGCTAGTAACAATGTGACACAGAAGAGACAAGAAGATTGGTTAACCCATTGAGAACGGGCTGATGTTGCTACAACATGCATTTCACATAGACGCTTGCCGAGTATACTTGGGGACTCGTCCTCAAAAGGTTAAGATTGGTAAGGCCCTGGAAACTTGCAATCCTGATGCAGCTTCAAACAATGAGAAATAATAAATAAATAATGAAATAATAACAGAAAAAATGATCCATGATAGTAGTTGTATTCCATAAAATGTAAGAATTCTCCCTTTTGGTCTTGGAAGCATTATAATGAACCTAGTCAATAGCCTATAACCAAGTTAAAAAAAAAGAAAAAGATAAGGAGATTGGCTTACTCTCATCCTTCGCCCTGATTGGTGTGCGATGGAGCTCATCCTCCATATGCTGTCTGGCTTCACTCAACACCTGAGTTAGAAGGGGTAAAAGGTCATGTCCAATCTCTTTCAATTTAATACACATGATCTGTATCAACACCCTAGGATCTTGCTTTTATAGACAATCGATATGAAGCTTCAAGATTTTGTTTTCCTCTCAATTAAGTAGCTGGGGAAAAGGCATTACACAAATAAAATGAAATCATGAAGTCCAGCAAAACATCTCAAAGTAGGCTTTAGTGTTATACATGTGGAGCTCCTTGAATATCAGTCTACTCAAACTTTCAATAAAAAGAAAAAAAGGTAACGGTAACATGACATTTTTACCACAGTGCCAGAAATAGAAATAAAACCTGGATAAAACTGGAAACAATATAAGACATAGAAAGTGTAAAGAATTTCATATTCAGAAATTTGATGTTAATTCTTAGGTAGCTTTATCTTTCTTTCAGCTCTTACAAATTGCATTTTTAAATAAAGATAAACCTCATCAGACTTCTTACCTGGGTTTTAACCTGCCATGTGTGATGTGATTCCTTCTCTTTCCTGCTAGTCTCCTTCACAGCTTTTAGAACCTGTTCTAGACTGGCAAGTGGATCTTGCAGACTGGGATATGCTGGACAATCATCACAAACTGCTGAGAACAGAGTCTACAAAGACCAAATATTAAATGAATTAACAATTATGTCATGATCATACTTATTGTTTTCTTTACACATTAACAGGGCTAACCATTCTTCTGTTTTGCCAAATGCAAAATCAGTCATAAAGTTCTGTGGTGAATACAAGTTATTACATGACAACACTGAACACAAGAAATGTAAATAACTTAAAATCAGAAAAAAATTACAAAATGCAAAGTTCATATCGTTTACTGCAGTATAGTCATGCCCAAGAGAATTCTACCCTCTCAATATACCTCACATATAACACTGATTTCTATATGTGTCCGCGTGCATCACAAAATGAACAAAAAGTCGCATGCAGTGATTTTGTGTGAGGACTAGAAACTGGTGAAATGGGTCAACCTTACCAATCTTGAGTTTTTCATATATTCTGAAAGAGCAAGTCTTCTTCTACATTATGTTAAAGTTTGGGATCATAAAACAAACAGGAACTTGTGTTTTCAGCAGTTTTACTCTAACATTTTTGGTGGAATAGTGTGATTAGGTGTTTCTCATACAGCCCTCTTTTCATTTCTTAAAAATCCTGACCATACTCTTCACTTTCAATTCAAATAACTTTTAAAAAATAATGCTACTGCATCGAAATTTGGCATAAATCATCTACAGAATGTGTTAATGAAGCATGCTCAATTTCGGCTCAATCTGATAATCCCCACATTGTTGTTGTTCCAGTGGTTTATATCCTGTTTTTTGTTCCATTCATCGCACAGCTAGCATGGATTGGTAAAGATTAAGCGCTTGAATAGACCCTGTACTTCAGAACCTGTTTTCTCAGTTCACACTTTCCAGAGTGTGTCTTTTCTTTAGGATATTTAGATACATTAGGAAAGTCCATTTGAATTGAGTTATACATCATTTTAAAGCTTAGAGTCTGCTTTTTCAGAAGCTGCTCTTAACTCAAAATCCATCTTTGGCGACTTTTTGTTGGTTTTGTGATGCAGGGTCACATATATTCATGAAGTGACAGAATTGCTTGAGCTTCCAAAACACTTGTCTAGAATGGCGAAGGAGAGCCATGTGTGGAAGTTAACTCTGCCCTCATTGTAATGTAATAATAAAGCTTCCATGCCTGTTATGCTTATAGAATATCAAATGTGCAGAATTTGCACTTCACCATGTGCACAGACTTAAAAAGGTCTGATGGGAAGAGAAGAGGAGACAGAAAAGAGAAAGAAGTAAAATGTGGAAGAAAATGGAGGGAATATAGAACATCACTTGTGTCTATGTTAACTTGAAGTATATTCATTCCTTCTCATTATCCTATCCTTGTAATAACCAATGTAGCACATCTTTTATTTCCTCCCTTTTCCTCCTGTTCTCTCTTGTAAATCAACGATTACAGTCATGTAAAGAAAATACTTTCAAAATCACCTATTTTGTGTCAAACTTAGTTGTTGTTTTTTTGCAACACAGCTTCTAATTCTTTTGGAAAAATATATTGTTTTCCTTGAAATTATGAGAAAATTTCTAGATTTCAAATTGGTATTTACGTGGTCACAAAACAGCAGCTATTTAATTAATTCACATGAAATCAAACTACCACACACCTCTAGGAACTGCATGATGGTAGGATCTTGTTTGAAGGCTACACCAGCCACCACATGCCACAGACAGACCAGCTGGACCACTCGCCTCTTGTTGTTAACGATGTAATCTATTGTCTCCTGCTCTGGCCCCCTGGAGGTCCGCTCAGAGTGATAAGTGCAACTACAGTCAAGGAACTCATAGCAATGTTATCCTCCAACTTAACTCTCTTATTACCAATTGCAACCTGTCTGTATACAATTCCCATGACAATTTGAGATGACAGTCCAAATAAGGTTAACCTCTCCAACATTTATGTTCAGAAAATCCACAGCAATGCCTAATTTCTTTGCTAAATATGCCGTGGAATTAACTACCACAGAAAAAAGACAGTGTTAATAAGTATTTCCCTATTATGAAACAGTACGCTGTATGTGGGTCTGTGGGATAGTGCATGGTTCTGTGATTACCCTGTGTGGCTGGATGTTATAGGCACACAAGAGGATAGCTTTAAATTACAGTGATTAGAACATAATGGGCAAGGGGCCAGGCTGGAGTACACTTTGACTTGTATTTATTGAGAGAGTGTAGCATACTATTTGGCTATAAATCTTCAATGGGTTAAATAAAGAATTAATTACCTCATTCCCCACAAGATTCTAAAATCTTAACAGACTTTGCATGGACCTGCCATGCTAGGCCCCTTTAAGTAAAATATTACAGCCTCTTAACTATATTTAACCATTTTTTGCAAAAGTGCATATTGATATTTCACTTTATTTCATTTTACTTCAGTCCAATTATAATGTATCTTTACTGTAAGTTTAAAATTGTTTACTCTGTTAAATTAACATTGTTTTGTTTACATGATTTCTATCACTGAAGAAAGTGAGATGTATGTTATGATATTCTCATTGTCGAAAAACAGAATTTAAATTTGACATTTGAATTCAAATTTTTACCTTTTTAAAATCAATTTACATGGCTCACTACACATCTATGCATTTTCTTTTACAATTTTATACATATTCTGACAAGAATGGTAAATAGTATTAGAAGCTAATGATAACAAGGAAAAAAATCATTAAGCCATTGAGGACAGGCTGATTTTGCTACAACACGCATTTCTCATAGACACCTGCCTGAGTATACTCGGGACTTGTCCTCAAAGAGTTATGAAAGAATACTGTTAATTCATGCCATGAGCTCAAATGCAGTCTCCTTCCTGAATATATAATTTGTTTGGAACTGCTCTGATAATCAATTTCAATTCTACACCTTGCCTTCTCTCCAATAGCACAAACTGAGAACATATGCCTTGTGCAATGAACTTGCACAAAAATATGCAGTCTTTCTGACTGACATTTCTACTGATTGATACAGGAACAATGCCAAACAGCTTTCAGTAGCAATGCTAAACACCTAAATCCAGAAGACAAATGGAAAAGAAATATTATGAAATATGCTGATTACTTTAACCACTATTACTTCTATAGATAAAAGGTTGTCACACAAAAGCAATAGCTCAGCATGATTGTAATTATCAATATCCTGCAATTATCACAATATTATCACATTCGACTTCCAGCAAGTCAGTCTAGATAGAGCCCTGTGAATATAGAAATGAGAATCTAGGTAAGTGGTGTGGCCACATTACATCAGCGCATTGTTTAGTCTTGACATCTCTTTCACAAGTGTATGTTTCCACACACTATACACAGCATATACTTAGCAAGTCTAATTTTTCGCAAATTGGGACTTCCAAACAATATCATGATTGGTCAAATTTGCCATCAAGGAGTATAGCAATGGACAGAAAAATGTACATGTGAATGTCGCATTTATGTTGGGATCAGAATTGATATTTCTGCATGTTTTAAAATTTGCAAATAGTACCCAACTTGCGATAGCCACACTACCCTAACTTTAAATGCCAGAGTACACAAAGGGAAAACTGTGCACCTTGGCATTGAATGTCTTGGTGCCAAAGTTTAAAGTTGTTCTGATGTGAACTAGCTCGGAAAGGATATTGGGTGAGGAGTGCTGGACAAAGCTTGTCGCTAGGCATGAAGACGATGTGTGTCAGGAGAAAGTCTTCCAGGAATGTGTCCGTTGGGTCGTACTTACTGTCGATTCTAGTCTCAAGTAAATGCTCCAGCATTTTCTCTGGTACACCAGCCATGACAGAATATCTGAAATACAGCAATATTACACATTATTTTGAAGAAGAAAAAAGTTGTATTTATAACTTTGAGCTGTCTAGATATTAGACTACATAACATATGACAGCATTTCTAAAAGTTCAAAATAGCTATAAAGAGTCATGAGAAGCAAATTGCCACTTTCCACGGATGTCAATTAAGCAGAAGTGTCCATTCAGATAAATCACCCACTAAATCAATTCTAATTAGAAATTTAATTTAATCTAAAATCTTATCTAATATACAATTTAATTTAATCTAATTTAGAAATAAAATCAAATGAACAATTACTTAGGATTCAAATAAGAATATAGATTCAATCCAATTGAAAATTAATAACACTTTCAAATATATCTTCCAGCGAATTACCACTGCTTTCACTAAGTAGTACAAATTGTACGAACTCAATTAGGCAACACTGATTAAATATCATAATCCCCACTTATAATAATTTCCAAGTAATTATTAAGGTCTTGGACTAAGGCTATTTTGCTACCAGTTTGAGTCTGTTATGATTACAACTAAAGATGAACCCTTCCCAGTCCCCTAACAGTCATTATCATCAGCACAATGACTGATATCTCCCAAGGGAGTAATAGTCCTTCAGGAGAGATCCACTTTTTTCCATGTGTAATGGTGGTTTATGGGGTGATTATCTTTAAGAACCATCAATTGATATACAAAGTAGGCTATAGATGTGGATAGAAAAAAAAAAAAGCAAGAATGGTCTTGAATAAGAAGCAAAGTATAATTGCCATATTCCAAATTAAAGAATTTCGGATATTAGATGGATGTAATCCCAGGACAGCAAATTTCTGTAAATATCTTCCAAACATGCCAGAATAGCAAAAAAAGAGTTGAAGGACCCCTTAGCAATGCTTCAAGTCCATTTTTCAGGTATCATCGCTGACTCACATGTAATCCTTGCAAACAGACAATCCTAAGGTTTTTGTATCATCACTATTAGGTGTGTACCTGTAGCTGGTATGATGGTGTTTGTTGCTATTGCTGTGCTGTGTGTTTGTTGGAATCTTCTCCAATATTAGGCTGTCTTGTCCATGTTCCTTTAATCTGACTGTGTTGGCTTCCACATCCTGTAACAGACACAGGTAAAGACACATCAACACTTAAAGGGACAGTATCGTATTGATTGAGGTAAGAATTCAGCTTTCAACTTTTCGCCAGATACTTAAAAACCACTCTATGAAATGTTAAGAAGTATACAATTCTAAAGGGAAGTTTATTCTTAATGAAAATCGGTATTGAAATGGCTCATATATCCAAACCCAAAGTAACGCAAAGCAATCCAAATAAAAGGTGGGACCCACCTGTTACTAGGATTGCTTTGTTTTGGATATCTCAGCCATTTCCAAATTAATTTTCAAATAAGCCTTGAACACATCTCAGAATTCATGCTCTTTCATATTTCATAAGAGGTTTGTCATTATCTTGAAAGAATTATCTTAAGGAACATCAGAAACATCAAGCCCCGTCTAAACAGAAACTGTACCATCCCTTTAATTACATGCATACAATAACACAATCACACCAGTTAAAGGACAAGTCAACCTTCATAGACATGCAGTGAATTGAGTGAATGCAGCAATATTAGTAGAACACATCATTGAGAATTTGAGGAAAATCAGACAATCCGTTCAAAAGTTATGAATTTTTGAAGTTTCTGCACGGTCAATGCTGGATGAGAAGACTACTACAGCTTGTGATGTGACATGTGTACAACGATATAGAGAAAATATAAAAAAAAAATTAACATATTTTCACTTTCTTGCTTAAAAAAAAGTTACTTGACTTCCCCCTTTCAGATGGCAGGGCGAATAATATTGCCCTTAAAATATGGCAGTAACAAGTCAAGGAAATGTGCACTTTTTTCAAAAAGTAAAATTTTGTGAAATTCTCTTTGTATTTTCCTTATATCTTGTATGCATGTGACATCATGCACTGTAGTAACCTTTTTACCAAGCAGTGACTGTGGAGATACTTTAAAAATTCATAACTTTTGAAAGAATTGTCAGATTTTTCACTAATGTGTTCTACTGACATTAATGCATTCACTCAATCCACATGAATATGAAGATGAACTTGTCCTTTAACATTGCATATCTACTGACTTTGCTTTGTTCCCCGACTGGCAGGCACTCTGGAGTGCTTTTCTTTGCCAATTGGCACAGATGTCTGGACATTAATTGTCAATGAATTGGACCTAGAGATACCTAATCCTCTTAATCCCTGTTCTGTCACAATGGCCTTTATTAGACTAGACAAGAGTACAATGATACACCTGAGTGGGTTTGCAAACTTTACAAACAGGTCAATTTTGGATGGATCACTGAATGGTGATGAAAAAGCATGGCCCTAAGCTAAGCAAAAAGTCTGGGCAAAGAAAGTGTCAAACATAAGGTATGTAACATTCTGTATATTTAAAAAAAAAAAAGAATTTCATCTTCAGTTACATTGCATCAGTGAATTAGATTGATGAATACATTTAATGTGATAAATTCATTGGAGATATTTCCCGGTCATATTTGACAGGCACAAATCAAAAACACGTAACTAGACAGTATGCATGCACGTTCATAGAGTTGTGTCCTTTTTGCAGCATCAGTATCTCTGCAACCGATGCACACAGTGGGAGGCCCTAATTGCCTCCCAAGCATTCATGTGCTGCTTCCCTCATTTGTCCTTAGCTTAAAAAATACATATTTCCCTGATGGGAGGGCAATCCTCCATGAGAGCTATCTCTGCCAAAGGGAGATTATTGGAAATGGTCCAATGTCCTGTGGTATTGGGTATCAAAATCACTGACTTACATCTTCCTCACTTACACCTTCCTTCCTCGTATTACCAAATGAAGACCCAGAATGTGCAGACACCCTTGTTTTATGCAAAACCTTGAACTGCCAGAGCATGAAATTCATCTAAACATGCAGAGCAGGGCAGCCTGTGACCACAACACATTTGTTGGAAAAGTGTCAATGAACTATTTGCAACAGTCAAGTTTTGATTACTACCAAAAGTCAAACTCATGATTTTTCACAACTAAATGCACTTAATCTTGACAGGTTTTCATTCTCTTTTCTAAAATGATCTGTATGCATTTTGTTTCACAGGTTTGGAAGGAAAATCAACATGATTATCATAAACACTCAGTAGTTCAGCAAATGGCTTTTCAAAATTGGTACAAGGCACTGTCTCTTATTAAACCCTTGCCGGTGTAAAATTGAATTTTCCTGTCAAGTCTATAGATGGCATGCCCATTTGTAAGCTTAAGGGTGTATTTGATGCAACAGTTTACTTTGCAAACATCTAAAAAGCTTTAAATGTAGAACCTTTTCATGTAAAATTTACAAGATTTTTCTTATAGATTTTCCATAGGATTAATTGATTAATTAATTCATTTATTAATTCAATTCTTTGTTTCCATCATCAAAAAAAGCAATGAGAGTAAAAAGTATAGAAGCAAAAAGTAAAATATATGTAGTAATTAAGGAATATATGAAAATAAATGTAAAACAATGTACACTGTATACTGTGCAGACATGACCATAAGAAGTAAATAAAAGGATGAGAAAGAGTGATCCACTAAAAAGCATAGCTTGTACAGATGTGGATCCCTTGGTAAACAGTATGCATATCTCTGTCCAAAATGTATCTATGTTGACTAGAAGATTAGTTTTTTTGTAACAATAAAAGCATATTGTAAACAGTACTTAATAGTACAAAAATAATACATAATCAAAATAAGATAACTATGTCAGGATTGCAGCAATATCTGGACAATATCCATACAGCAAATTTGCTTGAGTGTACATGCTTTCACTTCATGTGAGCAGTTCAGAAGGTTCAGAATGCAATCTGGTATCAGTAGAAGATATGAAGAGTTTGTTCACAAAAACCAATAAGTCCATTTTCGAAGGTTTTGAAGTATGGTCTCTGTCATATTGTACAAAATGATACCTTTTGAATGATATATTGGTCACTAGAGGTATATTTTTGAAGTTATGGTCAAAAGAAGCAAAACATTTTTTGTTATTCTCTTTATGTTTCTTGACCTTTAATCGCAAATATCTCCATTTGGCAAATATGGACTTATCGGTTTTTGCGAACAAACTCTTCATATGAACATCTTATGATACACTGACCATCTGCACTCCTCTAAACATGGTCTGACTTTATTTTGGCAACCTAACCACTGAAATATGTATCCATAGATCCTCGTTCCAGGAAGAGTATATAGAAATACTATCAGCAAATGATACAACTTGACAAATCAATCTTTCAAGATTTATTTGAACATGGCTCAATCTTGACCACTTCTTTGGCAGTCAAATATATTGGCAAACACACAGACAAAAGCCTTTTGGATGCTTGATATATCATAACTTATGCCTATTCTTATTCTAAAAGAATGTCACAGAAATCAATCAAGTTGTGCCAGAGATCTGCTCAAAGTATAAAAGCATTAGTAGTAACAGAGAGACAAACCAAGATGACAGCTACCCACCCTGAGTATTCTGTTGAAGTCATATTTGTCGACTCGCAGGAAATGACAGTTGTCTTCTCTCAGCACAATGGAAGCAGCCCGAGGCGCATCGTTGACGAGTGCCAGCTTCCCAAAGTCATCTCCCTCATGTAGAGTACAGACAACTCCTTTGCCGTACTTTACCACATTGACTGATCCCTTTAAGATGATATACCACGAACGCCCCTCATCCCCTTGGTGGAATACTGTACATAGGAGGCGAGAAAATGGGCAGCAGAAGTGTAAGATTATTATTAGTTGTCTGGAGGAGAAAGCGTAGAAAGGATGAACACATCCTAGAAAAGATTCCTCTAAGAGGAACATAATTTAACAATGCACAGGGTAATAATAGGTTTGCTCAATACAAACTTAGCAATAAAGTTTTGATTGACATCAATTCTACAAATCAAGCTATGTAAATTCTAAAGTGGCAGTTACGTGTACTTACAGACATTACAAAAAGGGGAAAAAAGACTGATGATACACATCATATCAGACATATCAGACATATCAGAACTTGAATTTGCTGTATGAAAAAGATATCATTCTAACTGCTTAAAAAAAGAAAATCCATTTGAATACATTCCATAGCTAAATTTATCACATTTCAAACATCTATACAATGAGTAGCACAGGAGACCATTACAGATGCTCATGCCTTATTTGTAGGGTGCCTTCTCATATTCATTATAATAAATGCCTATTATAATATGACAGTAGTTGACAAATATTTATGGTGTTTTTACAGATAAAAAGGGGTAAATAATACGTGAGGCATATCACAAATAAATGAATCCAAATTTAAAGGAACATCAACATCAGAGACATATCCATATTTCCTGTGTCTATATATCACTTAACAAAACAAAATGTACACTTTTTAAATAAAATTCAGCCTTTTTTAACACAAAGCAGCTCATCAAGGAATTTGAACAAATCAATGATTGTACAGAACAAGTAGGTGAGCTCTTTTGATCAAGTTCTCTGAGCTGTATCAAAGTTATGTGATTTATGTACAATTTGCTCCCTCTGAATCACATGTTACCTGACACTCATTTATCACAACCAACAGACAACATTGATATAAGAAGAGGTGACCAAGTTATCTTTCCAGACAGCTGTGTTCTACTGACAATAAGCTGCAATTCTCCCTTGCCCTGTGAAGTGGAATAACCTTGAAGTCCCTTAAGTATGCCCTGGGTCTATATGCTCTTAAAAGATGATATGATACTCACATTAACCTTTACGAGGAATCCCCTTTTTCCACGTCCATTTAAGCATATCATTAAATTTCACATTCTACACAGCGCATGCAGCCCCTAATGATATCAAGTTCATCTATCATGCACAGTCATAAATTGAATTTTGATAATCAGGCGGTCTGTAACGTCTCAAATGTATTCATTTCACAATAATGTATTATCATTCGTATTATGACAACTCATTTGCCAATTTCTCTTACTAATTTACCGCTCACTGCTAAATTATGAATTTTTGTTATGGTTTCTTGCATTTTATTTTATCTGGAGTTACTTGACACATGTTTAGTTAAATAATCTCTTCTTTTCTGTTTTACTTTATTATGTTAATACCAAAGACAACTTGATATGACTACTACGGAAATTTTGAGATTTGATACTGTTAATATGAAGGAAATTAACAATGTTACAAGAAACATACATTGTACTTCTTCAGGTTGGTAAATGACATGTAGGTATCATTTCAGACAAAATGAGAACAGGCTGTGCTGACTGATATAGAATTTGACAGAGCCTTTCAGTTATTTTCAAGAGCATTTTGGCGATAGGTGGAATGAGAAACTTACAAACTGTCCCTGCCTTCTCGTGGCACTCAAAGACCAGGACGCTGGTCAGTTGTCTCTTGACCATAGTGGACAGATGAGCCAGGGCTTTGATGTGGAGCAGCTCTTCGTAGATTATCTCTAGGTCATCCACACTCCTCTCCTGAGGACTGATAGAAACAGATGACATGAAGGGAAAAACAAAACATATAAATCAAGTGACAGAATGTCTCAGTGTAGACAAGTCTTCAAGTTATACACCACTATGATACACACATGTACATCTGTTATGAAATGACTGTTCCTAAAAACAAACACCTGACACATAGTGCAGGCATCTTTGTCTGGCTTACCCAGAACTCTGAAAGAAAAAAAAACAATGCAAAACAGTCTAAATTAAAAAAAAAAAATGAAATGTGTAAACATTGTTTGCTGCTGGATTTCATTCCTGCATAAACAATTCATATTAAAGCTGGAAATATCACAACAAGAGCTGCCACCCTGGGATGTAAATGAGAGGATCTATAGACATTTTAAAATGAGAGGATCTATAGACATTTTATCTAGAGCATTCATGTGAAATTTTATGCATCATTAACAGATAGTATCAACAGATACAAAACATCTATTTGTTCATGACACACAATAAGATAAACCTCTTGGGTTTCCTACTAAAGTTGAAAGAAAAGAAAGACAGGTTGTTAGAAGGACAAGGCTGAAATACCTGTGAGTCAACTATTATTTATTTAACTGCACAATGTGAACTTTGATAGCATGTCAATTACATGTACTGCCACTATACAAGGTTTCAAGAAAATCACACTGAAAAGATGTGATTTGTTTCAGAACAGATGCATAACAGAAACCAAAAAACAGATTTGAAAAGAGATCATGTGATTTGAAGCTAGATGAAGGAGCAGGTGAATGATGAACTGATTTAACAGATTGTAAGAGCATGGGCTTTGAAACAAAGAAATGCTACTGAATGATAAGAGATTTTTAAAAAATATTGTAGCCATCTAAGTCAAGCAACATGAGTGAGAACAGTGTACAGAATGCTGCAAGTTTAAATTTTGCCTTTAAATACTTTGTGTCTTTGTTATTAATGGAAAATATAAGATGCAAAAATTAAATCAATGGTGATTTCAGAAATTAAACAAAATAACTGAGAAATAATGGCATCTATCAATAAACTACCATCTCTTCTAATTGCACAATTAATGAGAAATTCAAGTAGTCATAATTTGATAATAATCATATCATAAATGTATTTTGGATTTGATATCATATGGATGCATTTTTTTTTCTCCTTGTGATGAACATATTATGAATATGATGTTGATCACTGTTGGCTTTATAAATCAACTCAGCAAACCATTTCATTTTTATTTTTTATTTTCTCTTTTATAAAAAAAAAAAATAGCAGTATGTCAGCAGAGGATTTCTTGAATGGACTTTGAGCAGGAGGCTGCTGTAGATAGGACACCACTAATCAAATTATAAGTAACTTTATTCAATCATACCATTTGAAGATTGGGTGTAAATTACCATGTTTGTTTTTGCCGTTGTTTGTTGTTGGGTTTTTTTTTCCGGGGGGGGGGGGGGGGGGGGGGTTACTTGCTCAGATACTTAATAGGAAAAAAGGAAAAGTGAGATATGCTATGAGACACAACACAAGGGGAAAATCCCTGGGTATTAAAGGTAATATAGTACTCAAAAAAAAAAAAACAGCTCAGAGAAATATTCAGAATTAATCAATACAAATTGCTATAATCAGTCAATACTAATATGAACAAAGTAAAGTAACGTTAAGTATTCCGATACAGTCAGTTTAAGAAACAGTACTTTCAAGATACTCTGTTTGGATAGATATTCATTTGGAAACCTGGCAATAAAGACATTTTTGGCCATTGATGTATACAGGCAGAATTGTTGTTAGAGAGTAAAACTAACTTACGTTCTGATTGACTTGTTTGATAGTATCATCTTGTCATTTTGTGTACTTTATCAGCCAATGAGACATACACGTCAAAAAATCAAGTGTCATGTAGATCATTTCAACATTCATCTACCTGAAGATGATTATAACTAATAAGATGACTATAATATGACTGTCAATCCATATTTTGAGAGTTACATAATCTTGCATACACTACATCTCTTGTAATTTGTATGATATAACATTTGTTTCAGAAGAATGACTGACCAATGCATGATAGCTGGCCTCTTGCATCAGTCCAGTGGCAATTGTTTTCACATCTTTTGTTTTGTTTTTTTCTAGGGAAGTTTTGAACAGTTTAATGGAATAAGGAGACTGGATGATTTCACAAATGTCTCTTCTAGCAGCCCACTGAATACTGGGAAGAGGAAGGTTTTCTTGTTTTTGTTTTTATATTTTCTTCTCCCTTTTTCATCTTATGATAGCCACAGATGGGTTTCAAGAAGCAGATGGGCTTGGTAATTGTGAAATGCCCAATGAGGTGTGTTATTGGACACTGGCTGAGGTGCGTCGGTTAATGATGCGGGCTGGCCTGACCCTTCATACCGGTAGACCGACCAAACTGAAACACAGCTTGCAACCTGTTATCTTATTAAAGGTCAAAGGTCACATGACACACCATACGATGTGTGTTGTCAAATGAGTGTCTAAAATCTATGCTCAATTCATACCGAACAAATTTCCATGTTGATTTCCTCCTCAGAGGAGCCTATATATTACCAGCACTGTCTTTTCAGTGGCTCTCTCCATTTAGTGTACATTACATAAGATCATAGTATGTAGTAGTGGTACTATTTTCTCCCTTGTAATAAGTCTGTTCTAGTCTACAGTGGGCTTTGATTTCATGCATACACAATGCTCCTTTATCCATTGTTGGAGAATTAACACCTACATATCTGGGCAAATTTCCAGACCGTGAGACAAATCATTCCAAAAAAAAAAAAAAAAAAATGAACAGCTTAGTCAGTACCTGTGTGTGCACATAACATGTGTGGTGTACTCATAGAAAAGTGTCATGCCATCAAAAACATTTTAATATTGATATGATTTATTCCCCAGTGTAAGGAAATTGTTCACATCTAAACATATATACATTCAGAGCAATATCTCTATGTATCATGCATGAAGCAAAGGGCAGAAAACATGTGATGAGATAGTAATGTTCATGCTCTAGAGACACTGAAGGAGCAGGCGAGACTATGCACACTGAGGCACACTGTGGCAGACTCTTTGCCTTGATAGAGAAAGGCTGGTTGCAGGAAAGAGCAAGACCTAGACCAGCTTGCAGTAGACAAGAGGACACAAGAAGCCTGATACTATTAAGGGCTGTCCATACAGGATGTGATGTGACCATGACATCAATACACCAAATTATCCACAATTATTCATATTTCTCAATTTGACTTTATAGTTTGAATCTCAGAGCTTAATCACATTCTGTGTGGACAGCTTTTCAAGTCTTGTTCAGTGAAGTGCTCCCTATGGTGGTGCTAAATTTTTGGACACATGAAATGAACATATCAAGACCATTCTCTCTCCCTCAGAGAAACAAGGGAAAATGGAAACATCAATTGTAAAATGGGGACATGGCTGATTTTTCTCAGCGCTAGCATAAAGGGCAGGGTGGATTAAAAAAAAAATTATGATGAGCATCAGGCCACATTATCATCAACATTGTCATAATAGTGGGCAGTATTTATTTATATAAATCGATAAGTTGCTGGAAAAATTAACAAAGTTTCAATTGCTAAAATGAAACATCCACATAGTTCTGAATAGAAGAGCTAGAAGTTAGATTATATTTTCAATGGCTTCAGATTAATCTCTCTTATTCATTTTCCTTCCCCCAATATCTAACCAGAATTCTAGAACAATTGAAAATGAAATAGTTATTTTCTTGGAATATTCAATCAAATAAATGGAAGTCAATTGAAATTGAAATTTGCCATCAATTTTATTGATTGGTTTTACAGTTTCCGATAGGGCACAATCATAAGACACAAATGTTAATTTGTCTATCCTGAACATACTATTTTTATAAATATATGCCATTTATGATTCACAATGAGGCAATCATATGTCACAAATGATTTCAAGCTCTGAACTGATTGATTAAATCTGTAATACTCATGCAGTGTATTTGTCATCGTGTTGTGAATAAAAAGGTTAATTAGCTTTCAAAAAACATCAGCTTTAATTGAAATGAACTCAATTTTTCAGTACCTCACAAAACATTGGGATAATTCTAATCTATTTGAATTAATCAATTCTTGCATCAAGTTGTTTTTATTGCAACTGATTGACAAATTGCCCTTCATTGATGGAAATTACCAATTATTCAACTGGAGAATGTATGCCCATGATCTTTTTATGAGAGGTACTTCTACTAAGATACTGAATAATCAGTGCTTATTTACATCGAAGGGTAATTGGCAATCACTTGTAATTTCTAATCCATGCTCACATTCTACTTAGTGACTACATGGAGCACGAACAGACTATAAAAGAATACTTTAAAAGCTCAGACCTATTGAAAGTGGGATAATTATTCAAAAACATTTTCAGTGCTCTTCTTAATTGTCTACAAAGATTTCCTCACAAATCTGGGATTTACATGTGGCTTTTTCATTAGCTGATATTCATTAATTCCTGAAAGTAGATTTTGGTTTTATCAGGTAAGGAGGGTAATAAGTTCTTCAACATTTGAGGGAGCATATAATATAAAAGTATGTGACATTGAGATTGGACATTGGTGATATTAATGATTGAATAATCTTTTTGTAGAAACAGAACAGAGCCGGTTAATGAGTCATGCCCTGATATTCATGCTTTAGTAAAACTGCATCACACATTGAAAGGAACCAGTGCAAATCAACCAAAATGATGTCACCTTAGTTTCTTTCTCAATGTTCATCAAGACAAAAAGAAAATATTATGTATGCAAACATTTTCTTACATCAGTTTTAAAGAAAGGAAACTGTTACAAGAATTTGAATAAGCAGAAGACAATTATATCTAAATATCTTGTAAGCAAGAATTTTGATTAGTTACTGATGACAAAAACAGGAAATTCATGAATGGAATTATGTAAGAGGATAAGCCACATGCCCTAGAATTGTTTCTCTATCTTCTTTCTGAAATAGAAAAGGTGATTATGAATAGACATATAGGATTGTTACACATCTTTTTAATCAAGTACTTGGAAAAACATCAGAAGGAACAAGCTTCCGGTTTGACTGCCCAGTCATTAATTGTTTTCACTGAACAAGACAGCAGATGGAAAAGGTAAATTTCAGCCAAACAAGAATGCTACTATGGTTACTCAACAAGTACTTACTCAAAACCCCATGCTCGCATAGGAGTGCTATAATATATTAAGTGTAAAGAGTGAAAACATTTGGGGGATATATTTTGTATCACAAATGAGACAATGTATAAAATGTATTATATGAGATGTATGCCATGCTTAACATTCTCCAAACATACTTGTTTAGAAATAATCAATTCACACAATATATAGAAAATCATAAATAAATTATATTTTTGTCACACTTTTCATTACATATAAAAACAAAAATAAAGAAGAAAAATCTGATAAGTTTATGAAATTTGAATCTTTTTGTCATAAATGTGTCAACTGTTGCTTAATGAACCAACAAATTTATTAGTTTGGCTATTCAAAGCAATTGACAGGAGAAAAATACAGTAACAGAAAATGACATGATAAGAGTTTGACAGCGGTTGCTAGGATGCTACAGAAACAGTAACAATAATGACAAACTAAAATTGTTTGAATATCATATTAGCAGAATAATACTCAACAGTTCAAGGCTTTAAATGTTTAATAAGATATGAATGCACCTTACTGTCTACATTAAATACCCTTGATGCATACTAAGCTATTATACTGACACACTATGCGTTGTGATTTCAAAGATATATAAGGGTTGGATTCTTAAATCAACAAGTGAAGGGATCAGAGTGGTGTCATGTGTGGTCTGTAGGGAAATGTACAAGAAAGAATTTCACAGACAAACGTCGCGGCGACGCCAACAGGATGCTACAAAGACAAAGCTGACTTCAATTAAGCAGCTGATGTGGGTATTGAGGGTCAGGTTTTTGATGACAAACATGAGACTGCAGCAAAACGTGACGATGACCATTAAACATTGGAGGGAAGAACGGGTGCTGTAGTTGCCAATTTTGAAGACAAATTTTACATTTGAGGAAAAGTAGAGCTTTTGAAGAAGAAAATGGGACAGAAATTTTAATAGTGCAAGAGGGCCTAATTCTAAAAAACTAGAATCTTTAAATAGAATCTGTAAATCTTCTTTGTTATAATGTTGAACAACTTATGCTGAGGAAATGAGTCTTTCAAACATTATATACTACACTATCTCTGTTTAACAGCTGAAACTTTTCTACGAGGATTGTTTCTCTCTTTTATCTTGAGGCTTCTAACAATGCCAATGTCTTGTCCTCAAGGAAGTAGTAAAATTCATCCCAAGAGTGAAGATTACCAATCCATTCAAAAGTTATGAATTTTACATTTTAGGTGCAGCCATTGCTGGATGAGAAAACTACAACACTTTTGTCACATCATAATTTATATTAACAACATCAAGAAAATAATTCACAAATATACAAAAAATATATTTCCCCTTTTCTAGCACGATGAAAGAGTACTTTATTTACATTTTTAGAAAGCAGGGGAAATATTTCCCTTTTTATATGTAAGTAAGAAGTCCAGGGAATGTGTACTTTTCATACAAAATTAAAATTTTGTGGAATTCCCTTCACATTTTCTTTATATCTTTGTAAACACATGACGTCACAAGCTGTAATAGTCTTTTTATCCAGCGATGGCTGCACCCAAATGGATTGTCTAATTTCCTCAAACTTTCACTGATGTGTTCTATTAATATTGCTGCATTCTCTCAATTAACAAATATATTTGGGTTTCATTTCATTCTCGCTGAACTCTGTTAGTACCAGAACAGACTTGGTTGCCTGGGATAGTTAGTTTGCAGTGTACCGGGCATAATACATGGCTGATGTTAACCAGGCTACCAAACTCACATATATCTAAATACATCCACACAACATGCACACACACACACACACATACACACACACACACACACACACACACTTAGTGCTTTTTTAAATGAACAGGAAACCATTGGCAAGTAGGTGTTAAAGGGTTAAGACTGTGTCCAAGAATATCACACACCAAAGGTAGAACATCTTGAACAAGGTTGTATGCACCTGGCGGCAGGCAATAGGCTCTCCTGTTTAACACGCTCTGAAATCCTATTTGCTGTACAACATTCCCATGATTCGCTGAATCTTTGGATCTAGTAATGACTGCAACCAGAGCTTTCAGCAAAAACTTGAACAAAATAATGTTAATAGGCTTTCAAATTAGGAGGCAACATTAATCTTTCATCAACTGCAATCTAGTATTCACAGCCAAGGCTAAAGTCTACGTAGCATCCAGCCCTTTAATAATGTCATCTTGTCAGAAAACAGGATGTATACAAGCAGCCATTACCACACAAGAACACACACATACTCACACATACGCATACAAACATAAGAACGCCATACTTAAGCATGTTAGATACCCATGTATTCTTGAACAGAAGTACCAATGATATGAAAAATAATGTAATAAATGCCATCAGAACTACCAGCACTACTGCTGCCACTATTACTATCAATACATGGGATAATAATGTTTTTAAAAAAAAAAAAGTCTCTTAGCGAATCCAACCTTTTAAATGATTCATATTCTATTTAACACTATGACTCCAGCCTGCATAATTAACATAAATTTTCCTTTACATCTATAAAAAGATGACTAAATTATGAATTTTTAAATCAGTGACTGGATAAAAGGCTCAGACTCGTGGCCTCAGACCTCTGAATCACTTACAAAAACAAAATTCTTTTTGAATATTTGTTGTATTTTATATTTTTAGGAAGCTACAATTCCTCGTACTGAAGAAAAAAAAAAAACATGAATGCCAACGAGAGCAGCATCTTTGCAAACCCATTACCAAATTTAAGTCTTATGATAAGCAATGTGTGCAAATGATTAGGTAAACATGCTAAGCATGGTTTTGTACATCAAGGTCACAAGTTGTGGCCCATTAGTCTGACTATACAGGAGGCATTGTATTGATTTTTATCCATTATGCACATTAATAAAGTCATGTTTTCATCATTACCAGATTGGTACCCTCTCCTGGCAGGCCATTTAAGCAGCTGACATCATCTTCCTAAGAATTCTTAAATCTTTTCATGTCATTTGTCTTGATCAATTTTGTCTCTAACAAGCTCTTCTAATGTTCTCACTATAACATAAACAGTAATAAACATATTCTCTCACATGAACAAAGCTTATAGCTTCTCTTGTGATGGAAACTAAACATTGAGCATCACTAGCTTGAGACATTTCATTAGGAATATATGGCAAATGGGAATGTTTGAAAAATTGCATGAAATACAGTATATTATAAAACACTTAACATGACAATAGTAAAAGTGTCATTAATCATACATAAATGAATTTACATTTTTTACTGTAAACTTCATGCATAGAAATGTTTATTGAAAAAAAAGCACACTCACCACTGATATATTATACAAATAATGCATCATGTAGTCACAAGCATTGGTCCACGACTTACACCTTTAACTATTAGTAACATGTTATCACTTAAACTTTGCTTACTTAGAACAATAAAAAGATCCATCTCAAAATGTTTTGAATTTCTGACAGCTTTGTCTCTTCACATGTCTTAAGGAAAGAATCACTGGAATTTCTAATAGCTTTCTCTCTTCACATTTTAAGGAAAGTATCACTGGATCACTCGGAGACCCAAACCACCCCTCTCACCTTTCAAAGAGGAAAGGAGATTGAACTTAAAGGTACACACCGCTAATCAGCTAAAGATACACATGTGAGAACCTTTGCCAGGTGCTAACTTTGATGAAATTTTCAAGTTTGAGTTTGTCTGAGATATCAAGGGACTTTAACCCGTTGAGGACGAGTCCCGAGTATACTCGGGCAAGCGTCTATGGGAAATGTGTGTTGTAGCAAAATCAAACCGTCCTCAATGGGTTAAATCTGGAAATCTATGAAACATGAAGGGATAAGGAGATAATCAAGAAGTGGACAAAAAACAAGAAGCAGCAAGACACAATGAAACTCCTAATATATGCAACATGCTGCAATCCAGTTTTTGGTACATTTTTAAGCTTGTGACTGTGACAGAGATCATTAAATACTTCTTCTTTACTGTCCAATTTTCTCTCGATAAAAAAAGCATCAAATATGTGGTAAGAAATTTGATTTTCACTGAAACATACATGTACATTTTCTACATCAGCCACTTTCTTCGGTATGTGATAAGTTTTGAAACTCTGTGATAAACTGCATTTTTGCTGTGATGTTTTCTTTTCTACATGTTACATGTTCACTGAAAATAATGAGCAATGAAATAACTGTCATTTTGTATTTGTGGATTTATGGTTTCTTTCAATCTGACTTTTTGTTTATATTTCCTAACCCTCATGAAAATCAAGAGCTCATTCAAAACCTTGCAATTCCAGTGTAACCAAAATTATATTATCACATAACTGAAAAACATATTTTGGAATTAACATCAAAGAATTAAGAACACTCAATATTTCAATCTAAAAGAATAATATCACTAACGATGACAATTTAGGCACGCAAAGTTATGATGTAGTAGATGAATTTCTCTGTCAAACAAAAAGCTCATACCTTTGACATCAGTAAATCAATTCTTAGAAAAGAGTAGCTTTTGCCATAAAACTAGCATCATCCAACAAACATTTTGATACTGCATACAATACACAAAAGATAGGTTATACAATTTTGCATCAATGAATGCTTTATACAGCACATGAAGAGACAATAATATGAAACAGTGGGTGACACAGGGAAACAATTACAGAGGGTCTGCAGCAACCAAAAGGGAAGTAGGAGGAATGATGGGATACTCACGGTTTGCGGAGAATGAGTCTCATCATGGCATCTGGGGCGACCTTGGCCAGCATCGCAATGATCTCTGGCAATTCCTCCTCAGCAGCCTTCTTCTGGGAGGATGTTGGTGTGCTGGTGATGCCCAGGTCATCCTCCCGAAACCGGTAGTGATGCTGGGCATCTTGGAAAGGATGCTCTCTGCACACTGGGCAAGGAAATTGTGTCAACGATAAATGATTGGTTGTACATTTTGGAGAAGTAGTCTAGACAACCAGAGCTATACTCTAAATTGACACCATAAAGATACATGTACACATCATCAAAGTGCCTCTTCTCCAAAGACAAATTGGACGATATCAATGCATATGTTTTGTTGCATAAAATGCAAATTTAGATAAGACTATTACACCAATTAAAGTAATATCATATGCATCCTAATGTGTCATTACATTGCAACTGATAACAGCAGTGCCCATAACAATAACATTAAAAGTAAACAAGAGCTGGCTATTGTCTACCTTCTGTGATGACGCCCTCTTCAAGCAATGCCTGCCACATTCCGATGGCTTGGGGGCGTGACCTCACCAACATCATCTGACCTTGCTGCATCAGCCAATCAACCATCTCAGAGCCCACCATGCACTTCCTGTAGGTTCGGAGGTTGTACTTCCTGTCCTTAATAAGATGTGGGGATTTGGCGAGGAGGATGGTGCGGAAGATTGACCCAGCATGGGAGAGTTTGTCTGTAGGGATCTGGGACAGACAAATATGAATATATTTGCAGAATTAAGGAAAAGTCATATCAATTTACATAACCAAGATAAGGTACAAGGACCCTTGAAGAATGCAATGATTTTCTTTTAAATATGACATTATGATATTGTCACATAAATGGATTCATGAATATCAATGGTTTGAACATCCTCTGATAGGTTCACTCATGGCCTCCACCACTCCGAAGATACCCCCTTTAACTCTTTATGTGCTACGTTCGCACCTCCATCTCAGTCGACGGCGTGCCAACTTCGCATATTCTGCTCAAAAGCACAAAGCCGCCCAAACAGACAAATAAATCCCCAAATGACACAGTACGATAAAAGTGTTTCTCATGATTCCATTCCTGCCACAGGTAGCTTGATTTTATGTGGTGATTGGCTATCAAGTGGTGTTCCCAACTGGATTTGTGTGTAAATTCTAAGTTTCTGGCACTGTTTTACGTGCAAAAGTAATGCCTCGACAATGATATGGCTACTGGTCATTTGAAAGAAAAACGATGGTAGATTTGTCATACAATTTACATCAAAGCAAAGTTAGGCATTTTCTCTACAACTTTGCTCATTACATTTCCAGGGTTACAAAAATCTACTTTAACTTAAAGAAATTTGAAAAGCAGATTGTTTCTCCAAAGCATGGCTACATTGGTGTCTCAGAATAATGTGGCACACGGGGGGTTTATACCACGGCACATAAAGAGTTAAGGATGGAACTGGGTTAGGATTTTGACCCCCTATCATGAGCTGAAAAGAGAAACCATCAAGGCAGCACCCCCCCCCCATACCTCTCATCATGGGCTTTTGGAAGGGAAAACTGCTAGCATACATGCAAGGGGCATAATGTGTGTGCGGCACATGAGTGTGAAATGTCCTGTGAAAAAAGAAAAAATGCCAGCCCTGCATACTCCGCAGCAAAACATGCACATTAGGCACATTCAGGAAAATCGGGGCAACAACCAAGAAGCCACACAACCCCTATTTCGGATTTTTTTTTTCTTTTTTTTTGGGGGGGGGGGGGTTAAAACTAACCCTTTTGGGGGGATTGTTCAGGAAAGATTTCAAAACTTATCAAAAATATTTTCGGGAAAAATGCTAAAATACCCCTATTTCCAACGATTTGGGGATTTTTTTTTTCTTGTATTGAGCCCTTTGGACATATCCCCTTTTCAAAAGAATAAAAAATCACAAATGTACAGGGGGAGGGGGGCAGGTCACATCTAAGGGTATGTGATACCAAATTTCATACCACTACAAAACACATTAATACATCAAGATAAACTTTTGTGTGACTGGTAGAAATTTAATTTCTCATCAGATTTCATTTCATTGAACATATTGCTAACAAAAGTAGCATTTTGCAAGGCAATATGAATAAAAAAAAAAACCACTTACTTCATTTGGTTTACTACCTGTCTATCATGTTAAGTAGTGTTGTTTGAATTTACTCCTTCTACAATAATGGATCTATTGAATAAATCAAAAGATGGGAGAAAACAGCACTGCAGTATTCTGAGGGTCAAAAAACTGTTCTTTTCTTTTCTTTTTTTGGGGGGTGGAAAAATGGTAGTAAATGCTATAAGTAACAATAGGCATCTTTGTAACTCCCATTCCCATAAATGAACATGTGTGTGTGTGTGTGTGTGTGTGTGTGTGTGTCTGTAAATGGTTCTGCAAGAGACAATGCATATATGAAAAAACATGTAAGAAATGTAAGATTTGTTTGTCCTAACTCCTAAAAGTTATTTCCTGACCAGGCATTTCACATCTACTGAAGATGTGCATTATTGATCATCCTATTACAGATTACATTTGGTGAGAAGATTACGAGACAGACAATTTGCCATTCGCAAAATTTGTTATTTACTTAGGAGCTGGGGCCTTGGAATCTTATGGGGGAGCTCCCCTCAAAGTCTAATGAAATCTGAGGATTGAACAAGACATTTTCATATTTCCCAATTTGTCTGATTACAATGCACACTTGATGCTGTCTGGTAGGCAAACATGCATAATGTTGAATAGAGAAGATTAGACTCTTGATAATGGCCAAATATTTCAGGAGCATTCTTGTGATTATATATTTTTGCCAGGGAAAGAAAATTGTTGTTGGGTGCCAAT
Source organism: Diadema setosum (assembly GCF_964275005.1). Classification (NCBI taxonomy): domain Eukaryota; kingdom Metazoa; phylum Echinodermata; class Echinoidea; order Diadematoida; family Diadematidae; genus Diadema; species Diadema setosum. Next base: position 19,320,638 of record NC_092704.1, on the reverse strand, counting down.
ACCTTGTATCTCAAATTTTGGTAAAAATCACTTTTTTGATTAAGTGTTTAATAATCAGTTAAGTGATGTCCTGTCCTAGCTGTCTTACCCCCAAAAATGAAGCCATCATGGTATGTCAAAAGAAAGGCAATCCCATTTGCTATAGTATTTTGGCTGCCATGTTTCTTTGCTCTCCTGAACATTTGGCATTTGTTAGATACGAGGGTTTGTTGCCCCACCAGCAAAATGCCATTCTTGAAATATAGATGTGTCACTCCATTGGGATCGCCTCTTGCATCATCGCAAATACTGACAGAATATCGAGGGTGAATCAGTGCTGAGTTCATAATCTTTGATGCAAGCCTACCATTAAAGTAAAGAACATTGAGCTTTATAATCCTTATAAGTCAGTGATGTGCTTATTTGCACATAGATGCAGACTAAACAGAAGATAAATGTAAGAATAAGGCTGATTCTTGCCATCACTTAGTGCAGATATGACTATGTACTCTCATGGAACATACACAGACAAAAAGAAAATACATAAACTGACAATTTCACAATGGTATACATATTCAGATATAGTGCACTCCCATAACAATGAACATGGTTACAATGAAATTCTCATCACAACGAATTAAAAACTCAGGTCCTAAATTATCATCTACATAACTTTATGTACTTTACTGTTCAGCTTAACAAAATTTATATACAGTCAAACCTGTCTTAGCGGCCACCTGCTTATAGCGGCCACTGAAAAATCCCCCGCACAAAATTGCTGCATTATGGACCCTCTATATAGCAGCAACCTGCCTGACGCGGCCAGCGGCCACTCATTTTGTATCTCGTGGTGAATATCTACCTGCGTATAGCAGCCACAAAAATTTAGCTGAACCGTTAAATCAGCCATGAATACAATGTCTTTTACGTTCATTGCGTGAATTCTACTGAGTCTTTAATAGCTCAGTCACAATCACACAGACATGATTGACAATGCAGCTCTTTGCCACGAAACGCCATCTTACCACTAACTTGATTGAATAGATGCTACAAAGGCAAAGACAACTCCTAATATCATCTTAGAATTCTACCAAAATGCCAACTTATTAGTGTTTAAGTCCCCTTGAATAAGGAAAATATGATACTTGTCTGGGTATTGTTTGTTGCTTACATCAGCTTCACACATTATCAATTCCCTCGAACTCACTCGTGAACCCCATTAATGTAAACCGGTATGAACCAGAGCAGTTCCTCAGGCCCAAAATGTTATTTTTAAAATCCAAAAGAACAGAAGCAGGCAAAGAAAAAAAAAATAAAATGACGTGAATTGTACAACAAAAATCCCCATAATAGCTGCACATGCAAACTTATTTGCTGGTTGCAGTTTTTTCAGAATAGCATGTGGCATTTTCTGCTATCATAAAATGCAAGTATTGAAATTCAAAATGGCCAACAACCTGTCTATAGTGGCCACCTGTCTATAGTGACCACTTTTGTTGTTTCCCTTGGGTGGCCGCTATAGACAGGTTTGACTATATTACAAAAGAAAACTGCCAGACTATGTTATAACGGGAGTCGTCTTTACTGTATAACTTCACTTTCTTGGCCAGCATTCCACAACCCCACTGACATTAGGAATATTACATTTCATGTTTCTTATAAGACAGAAAATTCAAAACTTTAATATTGATGATCATAGCCATACTGACAAGGTCGAAACTCACCATACTTTATACATTTTCATTTTCTTGTTCTCACATGTCTCATCTGTTATGATATAGAACTCTATAGTTCTAGGTGAAAGGATGAATATCAAAACTCATGTAAAAAAAAAAAAAAAAAAAAAAAAAAGTTTTGTATTTTTTGTATATATTATGATGTACCAGTTTCACCACAAATACAGCTTGAGATTAATATCAGATACATGTATGGAATAATTTCTCTCAAAAGCAATATCCTTGAGTACAATCATCTTTCCTCTGTGAAGTTTCTTGCTAGGTTATACTATATCAAATCCTTCCTATCATATCATCTTTCACTTTGAGACTAACTACACCAACAATCAGACATCATGACCGCAAAACCATTTTGATTTTAAAAAATAACATTGTACAGACTTGAACTCTACACTCTAGACTCTTTAACATCACACCCGAATAAGGAGTATGTCCACAGATTATTTGCCACCTTAAAGGCAAAGAAGTTATAGCCTGCAGCCTAGGGGCGAATACTTCACTCTATCTGCTACACCCCAGTAGCCTGCCATCTTCATTAGATTATGGCTGACTATAATGGGATTAGTAATAAGATTACACAGCCAGTTAGAATGTCATGCGCATATCTCAGGACTGGGGAATCTGCCATCATTTATCTCTCTTTACCCAACTCCTTGTTTCTGCTGCAGAGTGTCATGGGAGGGTGCTGGAAAGGTAGAGGGTGGAACCCCACTTCTGCCGTGAATTCAAAATTCAGACTAAACCCTTGCACACACTGTCTCACATCAAACAACCATACAGTGTAATCAGTATATGCACTATGGATTGGACACCTCTAACGTGTGTGAATTTTAGGTGATTTACATGGCCATCACTATCACTTATGTTTTTAACTTCAAAATGCTTCTGATGAGAAAAACACTGATGAGAATATGACATTATTTAGGCAGGGTAGCATTAAGAGGATCGCCCTTCCAGAGGACCTAAAATTGTTGTCCCTCCACTGCCACATAGAGAGAAAGACAAAATGGTATCATCAAAATCACAAGAATGGCAACAAATGCTTTGACTGTACATGACTTAGACCTACATATGTCATTGCATAGCATCAAAACAATATTTAGACAGCATGATTGCACTATACAAATTGATTAAAAGATTACAGTGCTGATGACAAGGTATGATGGTTATCATAGAAACAGCATTAATTCTAAATGAAATTGTAAACAACAGGTTTGACATCATAGATAAATATATATATATATATATATATATATATATATATATATATATATATATATTACTAAGTGTATTCTAGAATTGCATTATGCAAATAGGGCACAGAGTATTATTACGTTTTTACTTTATTGCTTTTTATGAAAACAGAAAAATCAGAAAAGTAGATAAGCAAAAATTTAGAGGAAAAAAATCAGACAGGCACCAATATATTATGTACTGCAAAGGTTTAGAGGGTAAGAAAAACTGTGAACTTTGATGCTGGAGTAAAATTAAGACTTTTTCTACACTGGCCTTCCTCACACGGAGTTGCCAATTTGGTTCAGAGTGAGAGGAGATTGAGCTGGAAGGAAAGCAGACAGGTGATCACTTGCCAGACATAAAACAATTGTTCATGCAATTAGCTTTGACTTTGAACTGATATGGATTTCCAGCATTAGTCCCACATACTAAAATGGGTGTTGTGCATGTATGATTGTTGCCATGTATTTTGATCTCATACCACATCACAGAGTTATCAACTTTGAGGTCCTTCACTCGAGTGCTCTAGTAAGCAGATCTCGCCCTTTTAAAAGATTGATAGACTTTATTTCTGAGGTGGCGCCATAGACATAAGTAGTTCTGCTGGAAGGCAAGCTGTGTTTTATGGATTAAATATTTGATTTCACCAGTCATTCATGATTTATCTGAATGGTGGATATTAATGACTTTTGTCATTAATAATAACATTTGAGTCATCAAAATATCACATTAGTCAGAAGGATCTTGTTCATGGAAAACTTCCTCTTAAGTGTGATTTGCTATCCAGTTTCCAGGCTCTTTTTCCACTTTCAGTCAGCGGTCAAAACATCCTCTCCTGTAATTCATTAAACTTTGGTATTTTCACTTCAAAAGGGAGCCACAATGCACAGGTGGTCACTCATTCTGGTTGTTGAGATTACAAAAACATCTTACCCAATGAGCTCTTAGTGAAAATTATCTTGTGGATATAATCTTGACAAGAATGTTGGCCTGGCCCCCTGGTGGAGTGGGGAACAACTTACTTAAAACTTACATTTTTAAATTTTGGATGATTGGCTGCAGATAAAAACCATTAAATCACAGAGTAATGTGATTCAAGCTTCACAATGTCTTGACAAAACAGTATACAATGGCATTTAGCACATGTTCAACATACAGATGATCACATGCACATGCACCCAATGTACTGTGACATCCTCAGTTTCTGATTATAGGCCTACCTTACACTTTTACACTGAGATGGTGTTCTGCATAGGAAGCTACTCTACCACCAGGTCAAGTTTATCTGCAGCTTGAGTGCAATAAAATGTCAGAACAAGAGGGGTGTTGGAATAAACAAAAAAAAAAAAACATGATTCTGTTACAGCTATGGTGTCAGCCAAGTTGTTAGCAATTATAGACAGTTCTCATTTTCTGATCTTTTCAAATTTTATCAATTTAACAGCTAATATAGCAAGGATATATTTCCAAACACATGACAGTTACATAAATAAGTTAATGTCACTTGATTCAAATAAACAGTCATATCTTCCTCCCTGCTAAAATAAGAAATCATGAACACCTGTATGTAATGACTAGAGATACAGCTCTAATAGAAACAAATATTATACAAACAGGACAAGAAGCAAAAAGGAAAGACTCTCCTTCCAAAATGAGATGAAAAGTGAAGTAAGTAATAGGGGAGAGAAGGAAAGCTACACAGTACTAAAAAACGAAAAGAAATGAAGAACATTCCATTTATTTGACAGTGAAAATTCATACATGTATGTAGTTTCACTAAGAATAACATAAGACAATCTGTGACAAAATATGCCTGTACTGTATTATGCCACTGATCAGCAAAGATACTGCTCTTCATAGATCATCCTATGTGTTGACTATCTAGTGAAAAATATATAGGCAATGGTTATTTGTAATTACTAAGACTAGCTTTCTACTCCGACACTCTATTCCTTTAAGCACTCTTCCATATGGTGTGATATAATCCTAGGAAGTCTTGAGATCTTTTTTTTCACTTGGAGTTGGTATACCCTGGGGATAGATCATATCATTGCCTAGCCCCTTTCAAATCAGGTATACCCTGCACATTGCATGCTTCCAGACCAAAGCTCAACAGTCTAGGAATGGCGACATAGGGCTCATTAGACCCAGAGGCGCTCAGCATCTGCCCTGAAAATGGATATATACCCCCTGAGCTGTGAGCCTCATTAGGGTCTTGATGTGCAATCTTAGGAGGTCAGGGATACAGCTCGAAGGCATTATCATTTCTGAAAATGATTCAGTCATGCAGTGTGCGTATATGTGTTAAAAAAAAAAAAATGTAATATGTTTATCACCTATCTTCTGATTTGCATGTATAAAAGAGGAAGAACTACTAGTACCTGGATTTAGCCTGCGACGTGACTGCTTCATCTAAATTCTTGTCATTAGCATTTACAGCTAGAGTTTGGCTGAATAGCTGAAAGGTTTCAAGCAACCCACCAATCACAAACATGTAAAGAATGAAATAAAGCAGACAGAACCTATCCATCCATCAGGAGGAAAAATACCTGAAGTCTTGCTTATATGAATAAGATACAAAACTGAGATGTTCTTAAACTTGCTACCATGTGTGACTCATTCTTTCTTAGACTCCTTCTGATGTTCAATATGTAGATATAAATATTTACATAAGTATTAACATAAGTATCACTGCAGATCTAATGTAATTTCCTATGTACTATCCTACATAATGTATGTAGTATCCGATGGAAAATCCTTATGAAATATCTCAAAACAAAAAACAAAAAAAAAATCGTCCAAGACTCACCAGGTTAGCATATCAACAGGGTTAAAGGTCAACTCATATACCACACATAGCATGCTTTGACTTCATTATTAAAAGATTTCCTATTGTTAAGTTGATACTGATAACAAGGGATGTGGTATATCTCTAATGAGGTTAGCAGACTTGATGATATCAGGAGTGTGAGAGTACTTGCAGAAAAAAGTCAAGAAATTTTTGGAAAAATCTGAAACCCATGAAAAAATATGAAGTTTAAAAGTGCATTAAAATGTAAAAATTTCAATGCATTTGAACTGCAACAAGTCTGAAAAATTGGGTTCTGACAGAGTAAAAACCTGAAATCAAATTAAACTCTGATCACTCACATCCCTGTGATATATGTATACTGCTGTACTAAAATCTATGTTTGAATTATCAAGTACAATATATTCGTAAGCTTGATTTTCTGATCTATGATATGGCAGAAAGATGTGACATATTTGACATTCACAAAAACAGAACACTGACCGCAGATAACAGCTACATGAAAGGAAATGTTGGATAATTTTTATCTCCTTCTTTCAGATGGTCATGCAGACTCTACACAGTATATTGCATTAATACCTATGTCAGTGGTTATGTGTGATCATGAAACAAGATGGATGCATTAAACTATTAAAGTAACTGATTTAAATATAGATGTAAAACTTTACAATCTGGACCATGACTTGGCTATGAAATAATTGTGATAGAATGATTTCAATGAATAGCATCTTTAGGTTTAATGATAATAATTCAATGATAATTGAATTGAATTGAATTGAATTGGAATGAAATGGGTTGAATTGGAGGGAATCGAATTTAAGGTCTAGTAGTTCACCAAGTGTAGCCTCCATAGTGTCAGAGCTATTCTCCCTGAGGTCTGTATTCTTACTATTATTGCTGTATCTTCAAGAACCTGTTTGGCAATTGGGTCTAGAGGTCCAGAGAGGGGAAGACATGCCATGTCCATGAATGTATACACTACACGGGTTTAAAACCAAGAAATTTCTGCCTAGGAGTGTACAGGATTATCTACCACATTACAGAATTCCATTTAATGATTATGAGTGCACGATAAAGTAACGCATGTATAGCAATCGTCACAATTTGTGTATTGAATGAGGGGGATCCAAACTCTGCAAGCTGGTATGATGAATTAAATTAGGCTGAACTCTAGTGTCAGTAGCACTCTGAATTTATTGTCATCAGAGGGTTAAATTCCTTTCAGTTTCAGTATCAAACATATTCACAAGTAAAGGACATATAAACAGGCGTTCTCAGTACATAATCATTTTAATAATATGAACACTTGTAATGCGCAGGTATCCATCATGAATAGATGCTCATGGCGCAAGAAAGAGAGGCAGAAAGAAAATACCAGTGAAAAAGAGGTATTAGAAAAGGAATAAAGGAAATGTTTACAAAAAAGCTTGTCTAAATAACCAGGTTTTAAGTGAGCTCTTAAACTCACTTAGAGAGGACAGATTACGAATGTTTTGTGGGAGTCTATTCCATAGGAATGGGCCAGCATACAGAAATGATCGATCACCCCAAGAATTATGAGTTTGTGGTACAGCAAGTAGAGATGAGTTTGAAGACCTAAGGTGCCTAGAAGGATTGTAAGGGGTACTCAAGGTACAGTTGTAGTGAGGAGCAGTTCCATGTAGTGAATGAAAAACAAATAGCAGTAACTTGAACATGATTCGATAATGAATGGGCAGCCAGTGTAGAGAGATAAGTAAGGGTGTTATATGTTTTCTCGTAGGTGACAATAAAACTAAACGGGCAGCATTATTTTGAAGCTTTTGAAGACGGTCTAGTTGTGATTTTGATGTGTTATACAGTAGAGCATTACAGAAATCCAAACGAGAAGTAGTAAGTGCATGCACTATCTTTTCTGTACTAGACTGAGTGAGGTACTTTCTGATAAACCCCAAGTTACGCAATTGGTATCGTACAGACTGACAGATACTAGAGACTTGATATGACATAGATATACACTGTAGTAGAATCGAAAGTAACACCAAGATTTCTGCATTTGTTAGACAATTGAATTAATGAATCCCCTACTATGATAATACATGCTCCAGACTTTGACAGATGAGCCTTAGAACCAAACAACATAAATTCAGACTTCGCATTGTTGACTTTGAGTGAGTGTGAGCGCATCCATGCACAGATGACAATGAATGACAGTGCACAGATGACAATGAATCTAAAAGCCTCATATCTAATTTAGTGTCTATTGCATTTCAGTTTTCATTGACCTCCATCCAACAAAATCATGAAAACTACATTGAATATTGATATGCATACAGGCAGAGATGTGACAGAGAAATGCATATACATTGTACATGTATATATCTAATAGAATATAATACTGTGATGCTATCTAATAAAATATAACACTGTGATGGGACATTGTGATGTTCTGACAAAAGTATGAAAAGCTTGATTGAACTGAATTAAATCAAATCACTGAGCTGTCTTGACTTGTTTTAAACTGGTAAGTCTTGATGCATTAATCCAACTTTACTTGACATCAATCCACAATACTACCGATTGTTGACCAACAAGGTGAGGGTTCTCTGTCTGATAGTTTGTGACCATGGCAACCTTAGTCTACATCATGTGCATGCTGTCATGTCTAAATGAAATGGGTCTGCTTGAAGCTCAGGAATATATACTGTGTGATGCTTGAAGCATCACATCACAACCATTCATAAAGACAACAAGAACACAATCTATTATCATCACCTGTTGTTACATCCATCAAAAATTGCATTAAAAACCAAACCTTGAACTAACTTTTCTGTTACAAAAAATAATAGTAATAATGGATTCTCAAAGAGCACACTTCTTTCTCAGAAAGACATTTCTGTCTTGTGCAAGAATATCAAGGATATTATTCACAGACCTGAATCTGCAGGAGTTTTCTTGAAAAGTCAAACTAGTTCTTCATGTCCTAACAAGAAAATAAAAACCTCTCTCACTTGGGAATTATTAACACATATCCTGACACACGTAGAACAGACAATATCTCTGAAAGCTCTCTGGAATCTGCCTGATTTTGACAAGTGATTGTTGGCAGCCCAGTATTCAAACAGATGGGTTTGTTCAGTGGATTGTTGGTTGTAGTACAGTACATCTGATCTAATGAGACAGCTAAGGAGTAAGGCTAAATCCACAGCTAACATTGACTTCACATTAGATGTCCCCCATAGGCTGTGAGGTCTGCTGTCTTGTCAAGCCTGAACGTGATCACAATATCCCAGCCTGCATTATTAATATCGGCATATTACTTGGCTCGGAAGCCCCTCACGGCTGGATGGAAATGCCGTTATGAAATATTAATACCCCGGACAGCAGAGAGCTGAAAAATAGCTGAGAGAAATTCATTAATGTCTCATATGTGTGAACTGATTTCCATGCAAGTACAAGTTTTATGGCAGGAAGGATTAATGCATCCGCAGGCATGTTTGTTTGTTTTTTTCTTTGACCTCCAAACGATATACTGCCCTTTACTAGGGACACATGAAAAAGTGTATAAGAATTAGGCATGTCTTGTGAGAATTTCTCTATACAGTGGAGTTTAAAAAGTATTCACTATTCATTTCACTTGCTCTAAAACACATAAGTGAGAATATGACGAGGATCTCTTTTGAATTTCTGTCATGTTTTTAAACTGTGTTAAGGGATTCTTTGGAAAATAATGTTCACATGATTGTGACTTTCGCATACCTTATATTAATGTGAATGAACAATGAACAAATACAATGAATAAATAAGATCAAAAACTGAAATCAGTTGAACAAAACTGTTTTATCATCCTTTCAAACTGCATCTTTAAGAACCACCTGTATTATCCCATCCCCTGGAATAAAATAGTTTCAAGTTGCCGAACTGATGACCAGTGTGTGAGTGAGGCATTGAGACCCAGAAAAAAAAAAGATAGTGTGATTTACCAAGTGAAAGATAGATGCCCATTTTAGTGTAAGCTGGTTTTAAATCTGTCCTTGATGTAAAGTGAAAAAAACTGAATCCAGCTTTCAATCATTATGTCTCCCTATGAAGGATTCGTCACTTGGTTAAAAGTACCTTTTGCCTTCCCATCACCCTCCCTGGTTGCATACACGTGTTGGCTGTCAGAAAGAAGCCATGCGCGAGACACATCAAGGCATATTATACCATGACTTGTCACTCAGGAAATGAGATTGTTGCATATTACGTGGGTACAATGTAATGATCAGGTAAGATGATATGTAACATGGTATTTCCACAGAATGACTGTTTGCAATGTTTACATTGGTCTTGGTTTGTTTGTTGTTGTTGTTTTAGCCAGAGACAGGTGACATATTTCCTGGTGAACTCTAACTTTGCAGCAAAAGCTGGGACAGAAATTTGTTGTGACATACCTCATAAATATATGTAATAAATGAAGACAGTACAGAACCACATTTGCCTTGATTATATTACTGTGCACATCTGAGAAGCCAGTGTGCAGACCACGCATAAACATCTTAAGAGTACTTAAATATGTTGTTAGTTTTGTTATCACTCTATTTCATCGGTGCCATCAGCAACTGACAAACATCACATCCCATACTTAGTATCCTGATACATAGGCTCCAAGCATCCTTAGAGAGTCATTCATATGCAGAATACAATGAATGGAAAAATATATATTCTACCATTATCTAAATCAAACTCAAAATGCAAGAAAAATAAACATAAAAGTCAACAGTTTTTACATTCTATTGATGGTGATTTTACATCTTCTTCTGAATCAGGCTCTGAAGTGAGATTTATATGGATATAGATATAGATATAGATATAGATATAGATATAGATATAGATATAGTTATAGATATAGATATAGATATAGATATAGATACAGATACAGATACACATACACATACACATACACATACACATACACATACACATACACATACACATACAGATACAGATATAGATATAGATATAGATACAGATGTAGATATAGATATAGATCTCACTGGTAACATGACTCAAAATGAGGCTTAAATCTTGAGAATTAAGAGTCATGTGAACAGCTCTCTTGCTTATGTGAATCACCTGCTTTCATGGAACCAGGTAATCAGACAGTGATGAGAGAATTTCATTTATGTATGACAAAGTCCATCACGGACAAGGCACAACTACTGGCTGGGATGTCTCTATGGGGGCCGGAGGTGTGAGTTTGCGTCAGTGAAAGACAAGATGAGGTGGGTCTCTGAACCGTTTATCTTCGTGATAGTAAATCGGAGCATGACGTTGGCAATGTAAGTCCATTGAAAAGCTATCAGGGATTCATGTTTGTCATGTTTTTTTAAACTGATTTCATCCTTTCATCTTTGGCTCTTCGTGGAGGGAACCAGTCCATGGATGCGTCGTTGCTACGCCAAACGCGCACATACAAACTGCGCGGTTACCATCACTGTGGCAACAACTACCACCAGTTTAGACGCATTCCACCACAAGCAGGTTAGTTTTGAAATCCGTCCGACCAGGAGCAGACGTATACCCGTGTGTGTATGTTCTGCTTCAGAAACGGATTTTTAATCTAACATCACATCGCATCCTGGTCGCTGATGAAGAATGCGATGACTAACCTGTTTGGTGTCTTGTTTCAAAAACATGCGCTTTCCTCGCCAGGATAAAGCGTTTTAATGCCATTTTAGGTTTTAATCTCATTCACTTCTGTTCGTTATTGATCAGTGACTACCAGGAAAGGCTGGTTGACTATCAGGTAAAGTCTGATTGACTATCAGGAAAAGTCTGATTGACTACGGGAAAGACCGTTGACTATCAGGAAAGTCTGATACAGTATTCCATCACGGACAAGGCACAACTACTGGCTGGGATGTCTCTATGGGGGCCGGAGGTGTGAGTTTGCGTCAGTGAAAGACAAGATGAGGTGGGTCTCTGAACCGTTTATCTTCGTGATAGTAAATCGGAGCATGACGTTGGCAATGTAAGTCCATTGAAAAGCTATCAGGGATTCATGTTTGTCATGTTTTTTAAACTGATTTCATCCTTTCATCTTTGGCTCTTCGTGGAGGGAACCAGTCCATGGATGCGTCGTTGCTACGCCAAACGCGCACATACAAACTGCGCGGTTACCATCACTGTGGCAACAACTACCACCAGTTTAGACGCATTCCACCACAAGCAGGTTAGTTTTGAAATCCGTCCGACCAGGAGCAGACGTATACCCGTGTGTGTATGTTCTGCTTCAGAAACGGATTTTTAATCTAACATCACATCGCATCCTGGTCGCTGATGAAGAATGCGATGACTAACCTGTTTGGTGTCTTGTTTCAAAAACATGCGCTTTCCTCGCCAGGATAAAGCGTTTTAATGCCATTTTAGGTTTTAATCTCATTCACTTCTGTTCGTTATTGATCAGTGACTACCAGGAAAGGCTGGTTGACTATCAGGTAAAGTCTGATTGACTATCAGGAAAAGTCTGATTGACTACGGGAAAGACCGTTGACTATCAGGAAAGTCTGATACAGTATTCCATCACGGACAAGGCACAACTACTGGCTGGGATGTCTCTATGGGGGCCGGAGGTGTGAGTTTGCGTCAGTGAAAGACAAGATGAGGTGGGTCTCTGAACCGTTTATCTTCGTGATAGTAAATCGGAGCATGACGTTGGCAATGTAAGTCCATTGAAAAGCTATCAGGGATTCATGTTTGTCATGTTTTTTTTAAACTGATTTCATCCTTTCATCTTTGGCTCTTCGTGGAGGGAACCAGTCCATGGATGCGTCGTTGCTACGCCAAACGCGCACATACAAACTGCGCGGTTACCATCACTGTGGCAACAACTACCACCAGTTTAGACGCATTCCACCACAAGCAGGTTAGTTTTGAAATCCGTCCGACCAGGAGCAGACGTATACCCGTGTGTGTATGTTCTGCTTCAGAAACGGATTTTTAATCTAACATCACATCGCATCCTGGTCGCTGATGAAGAATGCGATGACTAACCTGTTTGGTGTCTTGTTTCAAAAACATGCGCTTTCCTCGCCAGGATAAAGCGTTTTAATGCCATTTTAGGTTTTAATCTCATAGATACAGATACAGATACACATACACATACACATACACATACACATACACATACACATACACATACACATACAGATACAGATATAGATATAGATATAGATACAGATGTAGATATAGATATAGATCTCACTGGTAACATGACTCAAAATGAGGCTTAAATCTTGAGAATTAAGAGTCATGTGAACAGCTCTCTTGCTTATGTGAATCACCTGCTTTCATGGAACCAGGTAATCAGACAGTGATGAGAGAATTTCATTTATGTATGACAAAGTTACCATTCTATTTAACAGTAAGGAGCATTCCTACCATCTATAAGCAAACTCATTTTAGGACCAAAATTTGAATGCACATTAGCCCTTGTAGCCATAAACAGATGTCAAGCAATGAATATGTGATGCCTTTTCAGCCATTTGGAAGACTGCGCTGAATATCAATGACAAAATTCCTCCACTGACTTGAATATCAATAGTTTATGGCTCATTAAACTTGTTGAACTCTGCAAATGTGGAAGCATTTTCAGGGATTTTATTTTTATCCTCCTGGGCTGAGAACCTCATCTAACAAATGTTGGTCCTGTGTTACCAATAGCCACAGATCAAGCATTAAAAGTAAGAAAAGGCAAGCCAAAATCTCTTCAAACTAATTATTTTAAAAAAGAAGAAAGGAAAGAAAATAACTTGCTTTCTAATTCAGAGTCACAACTTATGCTTCAATTGTGCCCTTTTGATTTGTTGCAGTCCTAAAGCATGCATTCTTCCAGACGAACACAGTAATCATGAAAGTGACTGATTCTCTGTTTAACTCTTGTGTGTAACTTCCGTGAGCCACACTAAGGAATGGCTTGTCAACTTCACATATTTTGCTCAAACACAAACTGCACACAAACCAATAGCTACATCCCGATATGCCATAGTAAACTGAAAGTGTCATTCCTCACATATCACAGCAAAGCCTGCAATTTTCTCTATAACACTGCTCTCCAGCATTTCTAGCATAACGCTTCTAAAAAAAGTAACAGAATGTTTCAAAAAGCACTCAATGCGTTAAGGTTTCAGAATAATGTGGCACACTGGGGCTTACACCACAGCATGCACAGGGTTAATTAAAAGCACCCACACAAATATCAGTGGCAGATCCAGTGGGAGCGCACCTGGTGCACCCCCCCCCCCCAAAAAAAAAACAACAACAACAACAACAACAACAACAACAAACAAACAAGCAAACAAACAAAAAGAAAAAAGAAAAAAATGCTCCCCCCCCCTATGGAATTCCTAGATCTGCCCCTGCATATTATGCACATATACACACAAATACGTATATAAACACACATATAATATCCAAAGAAGAGAGAGATACAAAAACAAGTGTTACACCTGATATGAATTCAAGACTAATGAATTCAACAAATGTGCAAATATGACTTGTTCTTCAGTGGAGTAAGATGATCAACCACAGATACAATGGTTAATACAAGATTACAGATACCTTGGTAACAACCCAATGTAATATTCATAATAAAAAGAAAGCAGTCATCCTGGATGGATTCGTGCCTGAAATATTCCAAGGAAAACCCTTCAGGAATATTACCATCCAGACAGCAATCTTAGCTGGCTTCCACAAGATAGCTTCCTCATATTACCATGACGATGGGATGCAGTGAAAGTGCTGGAAAGATGTGAGAAGGACGCTATCCAAGGATGCCGACCAGAATGAGATCACTACCTTTCTAGACTATCAACCTTACAAGATGCCTCCTAGTGCCACGTAAGGATGAAGGTATAATTTTTGTTTCCAAAAACATGCATTTTATGAGCAAAGAGTCTTTTTCAGCTTTACATTGTTTAATCGTCCCCTTGATATATTTTTCTAAACTAAATTTTCTCTTGAGCAAAATGTTGTCAGAGCAACTTACAACACTTGAAATACAGATTTGTATATTCCACTACTTACTTCCACTTCAGCAAACATTGTTGGTGGAAATATAAGTGTGCAGTGGCTTCTGCAACCTCAATAGGTCTATTCAGGTAGACTGCAGATATAAAAGTAGGGTCTTAATTCATGATATTTGTTGGGGGTTAAGGATACTTGGGCTTCAAAGAAATATAAAATATTTCATTATTGACTGTAGAAAGCCCTTCCAAAATATTTTGTCAGGTTAGTGGGCAGAAGGAGTGAGCAATACCCACCATTTGATATCCCACACATAGATTAAAATATGCTAATGGAGGAAGACAGACTTGTATAATCTTGATTAAGTGGCCAAAAATTCTGATCACCTGTTCACCCCATTCCTTTTGAGATCCAAGTGAACCATAAAAACACAATGTGTTTTGGCCAGGTTCACATTTTTCCTCTTTTCAAGGTTTGTGAGTGGTAGAATCACATAAATTCCTCAGGCAATTTCACATCTTTGTAAGACACAGCCTCTGTCACAGCATATTATCATTGTCAAGCTGGAACAGGGTGCCTGAATAGAGACCTCCTATCATCAAAATCTGAAGGAGGTCAACGAACCCTTGTGGATGTAAGTGTGATAAAGGTGATGAGAGCTGAGGGTTGCTATGGCATCCGTGGAGAGATCAGATGAGGAGCAATCTATTTTGTTAACAATGGGTACATGGAGGAGGTAATCAGGCACAAAATCCACAATCTCCGACCATTTTCTCTGGAGATATCTTGGGATTGCAACGTATACATGAGCTGCCATCTCAGCAGGTGATTCTGATTCCTGATTGGTATGCATGGGATGTGTGTTGATGCCTTGGGGATCTATGTCCATGTGCCTCACTGTCAACTAGGATCACTGACCAGGTTAACAAACTTTGCCTGCAGCAGAATTACCATAGTCTCTTCTTCCAAACAGTGGTTTAAAAAAGGATTACAGGTGGCAGAAAATGGAAATGGGCTGGATGTTTGGAACAAATTTGCTGTATATCTAATGTCCTGACATTAAAATAAAAGAAACTTTGATGATGAATGACAACAACTACAGTTCTCTTCTTACACTCACTTACCTTCATGTTATGTTTAACTCTTCTATGACATACTTTAGATAGAGAATACAGTAAGAGGTGGAACTTTCCATTTACATGGAGACGAAATTTGTGGGGTGATGACAACAAAAATTATATCTGATGATAATAATGACATGATATAGAATGATCATAATAAGAGCTGAATATATTATATGAGATGCAATGCAAATGCTAAACATGCCAACATTGGCAAAATAGATAAGCAAAATCAAATCTACACCCCATACATCACCATGACCAACTCTCCCTGTAGCATGATACCGCTAGGTTCATTGGTGTTATATTTCATGCGCTCATGAGCATCATGAGTTATTGTTGCAGTTCATCAACACAATAAAATAGCAGTAACCATGCTGCCTATTGTTCTCAAGATTCGCCTCCTAAAATGACTGATTTGTAATCTGGACTATCCGTAGAACATAACATGGTGGCAAGCGGGAAGCATGGACGCCACAAGACTGAAATCGGATAAGTTCATGTCTATCTGAGTTATTTTCATCGAAGTTTTATGCTGTGCGCCAGGCCTAGTTGGACCGGACGGACGCCGCTCGGGGAAAACTGTGCTAAATTGGTCACACGCAAAAGACTGAGTTCATGAAGCCAAGCTACGCGGAGCTTGCCTGACGACGCGCGACATAAGACGACGGGATTGACTGTGACTAGTCGCGGATTGATACACACATGAACATCAGTGCTCGGAACATCAGTAGATCACGTGCACGCAACGAACTGCCCATTGGCGTACATACGTGACATCGTTTCCGCTCGCTACACAACGGGCCCTACATAGGCCTATGCAAGATTACGAGTCAACAGGCAGCACCTTAGACGGGTAAATTCCACGTACGATTTCTCCGAACTGACTTTCGGCTCGGACCAGACCAACCCTTGTGACTGTCAGCGATACATCCGACTGCTCTCCACGCTGCTGACCAACGATTCCGAAGCCTACGGAACACAGAATAGCGAATTTGACTGTGGTCGACACAGATGCTTCGGTCCAGTTTGCCATTGCTCATCGTGCAATTGCCTGATGTCAGCGCTGAGCGGAGCGGACCGAACTAGCCCAACGCGGACGGAGACCAGCAGAGGCTGCGAGTATACAATGGGAAACGCATACGCGCAGCCGGTTTACATCGCTACCTGAGACGGACCGAGAGCGGTACCGTCACCATTGGGCGACGACGGGTGAACACAGGGACGTAATCACCGACATCGCTGGCCTCGCTGACCATTTGATGATTTCAATGTAAGATTTCCGTGGAATGTGATTGAATAACTCGATAGATTGGAAGCATTTTTGTCAATATTTTAAAGGACGCTCTCCAGAGTGATTTACGACAGACCTTGTAGACCTAGGCCTAGAAGCTTTGGGGTACATTGCCAGTCATTGACAGTGCGATGGTAACGATATCCACTCAAGTCGGACGCTAGAAATACAAAGCTGGAAATAAATGCTTGAACTAAATGGACGCTTTGCAGCATGAAAGAAGGTAGACAATATTCCAAATGCTGTTTTTTGCATATCATCAGTCTATAAACTTCTACATACCGTGTACCAGCACAGTATATAGTCCTGTGACACACAATTAGGATAAGACAGTGGTCTTACTCCTTTGTGTATGAGTATTACTAGTAGACTTCCACGAATTTTGAATTCAGGATAAGACAGTAGTCTTACTCCTTTGTGTATGAGTATTACTAGTAGACTTCCACGAATTTTGAATTCAGGATAAGACAGTAGTCTTACTCCTTTGTGTATGAGTATTACTAGTAGACTTCCACGAATTTTGAATTCAGGATAAGACAGTAGTCTTACTCCTTTGTGTATGAGTAGTACTGTAGACTTGCACGAAATTTGAATTAGGATAAGACAGTGGTCTTACTCCTTTGTGTTACAGTGATAGTGTACAGAGATTACACAGTGATAATTGCTTGTTATGTATGTGTAGCTACGAATTGTAAACACTTGAATTGCATGCACATATTGCAGTAATTGCTAAACTGTACACACACACACACGCACATTCAGTATGGGAGAAATGTCAGGTATCACACCACCCTCCATGGATTGGGAGACGAAAGATCCTCCCAACGCGTTTCGCAGTTTCAGACATTACTGCGAGCTGATATTTCAAGGACCCTTGAACAAAAAGACAGACCAAGAGAAAATCACATACATCCTTCTCTGGCTTGGACAAGAAGGTATCCGAATCTACAAGTCATGGAGCAAAGAAATGAAAAAACCGAACGAGCTGTTTGAGGCATTCTCAAAGCATTTCGAACCGAAGAGCAACTTCCGGTTGGCCAGATTCCAGTTGCAGAAGCTGAAACAGGAGCCAGATGAAAGCATTGACAATTTTCTGGCTAGATGTCGCACATTGGCACAGAGGTGTCAGTTCAAGGAAGGGGAAATTGACGATAGATTGATTGAGCAACTCATCATTGGTGCAAGCAACAGGAAAGTACAAGAGATACTACTGGGCAAAGATGATACGCTCACACTAGATGCAGCTCTTGACGTTGCAAGAACTCAGGAAGCTACACGTTTGGATATGAAGTCACTGAATGAGAAATCTCTCAACCTTGATGTCGTGAGGAAGAAAGCCCACTTCCAAAGACAAAATGGACCGACACCAGAAAAAAAGAAGTGCCATTTTTGTGGACTGTCACATCCACCGAGGAAGTGTCCAGCATATGGAACCAAATGCAAACGCTGCGGCAAACTCAATCACTGGGAAGCCTGTTGCAGATCGAAGCAAAGTGGACAAAAGCAGAAAGCCAAGAGAGGAGGCTCCTACACAAGTAAAGCTCACAAGAATGCAGTGCACGAACTGCAAGAGGAAACAGCACCTGTTGACGAGTTTGAAAACCTGAAGTTTGAGACCATCACTATCGACTATGTCAAGAACAATGAAATGTTTGCTGAGATCAAGGTGGATCTCGGAAACAGAAAGGGGACATTGAAGGCTAAGGCAGACACCGGAGCCCAAGGCAACATTTTACCCCTACGAATATACAGACAGATGCACCCAAACAATATCGACGCCAAAGGGAACCCAGTCAAGGACACACTGAAAAAGTGTCAGACCATCATCACCGGATATAACAAGAATGTTATCCCTCATCTAGGTGTACACACGATGAACTGTCGGTATAGAGATCGGGAAACTGCTTCCGACTTTTACGTTGTCGACACTGACGGCCCTGCAATCCTTGGCTTGCCCTTGTGTACTGAGCTCCAACTTATAATCATAAACTGTGGAATGGAGCATCAGCTGAGTTGTCCCATCCAGAACGAGGAGCACTTGAGAAGTTTGTACCCAGACCGGTTTGAAGGAATCGGTAACTTCAAAGGCGAGCATCACATAGTCATCGATAAGGAGGTACCCCCAGTCGTCCACCCTCCGAGACGGTGCCCCATTAACATCAAAGACGACATCCAGACTGAGATTGACCAGATGGTTGAGCTAGGCGTGATTACACAGGTACAGGAACCGACCGATTGGGTGTCAAGTCTCGTGTATGTCCAAAAGCCTAACGGAAAGTGGCGGATTTGTCTGGATCCAAGAGATTTGAACAAGGCAATAAAGAGAAGCCACACCTCAATGCCAACCATCGATGAAACCAGACATAGGTTCGAAGGAGCAACAGTGTTCTCCACCTTGGATGCTAAACATGGGTATTGGTCAGTCAAACTTGACGAAGAATCAAGCCGACTCACAACGTTCAACAGCCCCTTTGGGAGATATCGGTTCAAGAGACTCCCTTTTGGACTCTGCACATCCCAGGATGTATTCCAGACGAAGATGAACCAAATCCTAGAAGGGTGCTCAGGAGTAATCTGCATGGCAGATGACATTGCTGTGGTAGGAAAAACTGTAGAAGAGCATGATGCCAACCTACACAACTTGATGCGAGTAGCCAGTAAACATGGACTTGTGTTCAACTGGAACAAGTGTAGGATCAAGCAGGAGAGCATTCGCTTCTACGGCTTAGTGTTCGACAAACACGGCGCTCACCCCGACCCTCAGAGAGTAGAAGCAGTGCAAGCTATCCAAGCTCCTACATCTCAGAGAGAGCTACAAGAGTTCCTAGGAATAGTGACCTACATGTCGCCCTTCATTCCTAACCTGTCAAGTCTGACAGCACCGCTACGAGACCTGCTAAAGAAGGACACAACATTTGCATGGTCACCTTCGCACCAGATGGTATTCGAGAAGACCAAGGCTGCAATATGCCAAGATGTCACCTTAGCATACTTCGACCCAAAGAAGGAAGTAGTGCTCGAGGTTGATGCTTCTTCAAGAGGTCTTGGAGCAGCACTCACGCAGCATGGCCGACCTATAGCATTTGCATCCAAGTCACTGACAGACACAGAACAACGCTATGCAAACATAGAAAGAGAGATGTTGGCGGTGGTCTACGCTTGTGAAAAGTTTCACAGCTACGTATGTGGAAGACGTTTCACCGTCCTTTCCGACCATAAACCTCTTGAGATGATAACACTGAAGAATCTCGGAGCAGCACCCCCAAGGCTGCAGAGATTACTCCTCCGACTGCAAGGATACGATATGGTAGTCAGGTACAAGCCAGGCAAGGACATGCTCCTCTCTGATGCCATGTCCAGACTACATCCACTTCCAGACGAAAGAACAGAAGAGCCACTCCAGGTCAACTTTGTAATGTTCTCAGACCAGAAGTTGACAGAGATACGTCAAGCCACATCGCAAGATCCAGAGCTTTGTGCTCTCCGAGACGAAATCATCCAAGGATGGCCTGATGAAAGACGTGAATTGAGTCAGAACCTTCGAAAGTACTGGCCATATAGAGACGAATTATCCGTCGAAAATGGTGTACTGCTCAAGGGATCCAGATTGATCATCCCGGCAGGATTGAGAGCAGAATACCTGACCAAAATACACGAGGCCCAAGTGTCAGCTGCGGGCAAAATCCTGCATTTTCTGGAATGGAATCAACAAGGACATCGAAGAACTAGTTGGCAAGTGTCCAATCTGCCAGAAATACGGCAACGCACAACCAGCTGAACCCCTCAGGCCTCACGAGATACCGTCAAGGCCTTGGCAAGTTGTTGCAACCGACATCTTCATGCTTGAAGGAACAGAATACCTGCTGATAGCAGACATGTACTCCAAGTACCCTGTAGTACGGAAGATGCCAAACCATCCAACAAGCACAGCTGTCATCAATGCCCTGAAAGAGGTGTTCTCGGAACAAGGAACCCCTGAAAAGCTCGTTAGCGACAACGGCCCTCAGTTTAGCAGCGCACAGTTCCAGACGTTTAAGGATGAATGGAGCTTTATCCATGTGACGTCAAGCCCTAGGTACCCCCAATCAAACGGGTACATAGAACGCCAGGTACAGACTGTGAAAGCTGCCATGAAAAAGGCAAAGGACGGGCATGTGGACCCAAACATAGCCCTCCAGTGCCTCAGAGCAACCCCAATAGATGCACACCTACCATCACCTGCTGAGCTGATGTTTGGCAGAAAAATTCGCACAAACCTCCCCGTCCACATTCGTAATCAAGACCCCAGGAGAGATGAGGTGAACCAACGCTTGATGGAGAGACAGGAGAGGCAGAAAGCAGACTTTGACAAAAATACCAAGCCACTCCCACCACTTTCCACGGGACAAAGTGTCCGTGTTCAAAACCAAGAAACCGGGAAGTGGGAAGAAGGCCGCATCGTCCACAAGCGGTCTGAGCCTAGATCATACGATGTAGACACCCATAGTGGTCACGTCCTCCGCAGAAACCGGCGACACATCCGTCAAACTCGAGAGACCTACAAACAACCCCAACCATATTCAGACGCATATAGCACTCCTCATAGGCAAAACACAAATGCAGACAAACCAAAACACCAGGACAACACAGACACCAACACTCAGTACATTACACGGTATGGCCGCCAAGTTCACAAACCAAAAAGATACCGTGACTCTGCGTGAAATGTACATAAGTACATACCTTAACACCGAAGTAGATGAAATAGTGTTAAGAAGTAGTTAGTGAACAGCAAGAAGTGTTCAGCGTATGATGAATATAGGTTGTTGTTGTTTTTTTGTTTTTGTTTTTTTTTAAGGATAAGATGGTATCAGATGAGTATACATGTATGCACTGTATGGGTATGCTCAGTGTTAATTAATTTCGGATAAGAATACAAAAGTAGTCAATACATAAGATGACAGGAAACGTATTTCAAACGTATTCTGAATCAAGGTTTATGTCAAATATATCTGTTTGGAAAGCATAGCCACACTTAAAGGCATAATTTACCATTTGCAGATGAAACAAAAACCCAGCATTAGTGCTTTAAAATAGTTCTAAAATGTGAGTTAGGGATAGAAACAACCACTGTCAAAATTTGAATCCGTATAATCGATGTTAAGTGTTGTTAAATACACAAAATGTTAACAATAGTTATAATAAAAATGTTTACAGACTAAACCGTATACAGTTACGGTCTATTGAGAAAAACCATGATATCTCCTTATATTTTTGGTTTTATTGCAAATATTTCATATGGTAGGATGTTTTATGATACAACAGACCTACACATATGAATCAAATGTGATATCTTGAACATTTTTGAAATCACTGCTCCCAAAGGTAAACTGGACCTTTAAGCAAGTGTTGTCAGAATGAACATTCCTTTTTTTTTTTTTTTTTAGAAAGAAAGGGGGTTGTAGCATGATACCGCTAGGTTCATTGGTGTTATATTTCATGCGCTCATGAGCATCATGAGTTATTGTTGCAGTTCATCAACACAATAAAATAGCAGTAACCATGCTGCCTATTGTTCTCAAGATTCGCCTCCTAAAATGACTGATTTGTAATCTGGACTATCCGTAGAACATAACACTCCCTTTCACACATAAATCACATATAAATGTAAACATTTCGTCACTAACATTTGGGTCAGTACTACGTGCAAATGAATGAGGCGATTTTACATACCCACTCACAAATATGCGGAGGTCAAGGGAGTCACATTTTTGGTGTTCACTTGTGCACTTCCGCAATGCAGAGTTATTGGGCAACAGACACCAGTAGAGCATGTATGCAGAAATCGCATCTAATATTTCCCTTTTTATCATGATAAAACATCATCATTTCACAACAGTAATACACTTTCAGAGTAGATACCTTGATATTTCTTTTCCAAACACATTGCAACTGCTGAGAAAATCTACAAAATTACCATAGTTAGGAGATGAAGAAAGTGCTCTATGTCTTTCGTGTATGATCAAATAGAACTCATGTTGCACACTGGCACAGGGTAGTCAACACCTTGTTACAGAAAGTAAACAGTGCCATTGCCTTTTGAATTTTTTCAGTTATATGCTAGAGGGAGAATTTCCTCATCATGCATCATCTTATATCACCACCACTGCCAGGACCAACACTCATCCTACAGATCTTTTCTTACCTTGACAATGGGGAGGGCTGGGTGGATGGGGTCTGGACCATCATGTGTTCTGACTGGAGAAGATCTCTAAATGAGAGAAAATGGAATGAAATAAAATGAGATTATAAAGATTGTAACAGATATTGTCTTTTATTAGATATAAAATTCCCTTAATATAGCACAGTAGGTCTATACCTTTCATTTGAAAAGCCCATGCCTTTTGTGACTTCAATGAAATCCAAAGTTGATGTATTACTGACCACTATGTAATGGATTTTGGATTGTTTATATGTAATAGTAGTACAAAAAATCACTGAAAAATTGGCTTAAACCCTTACAAGATATATTCTTTTATTCTAATAGCTTAAAAGCGGATATATCTACATATAGACTAGAAAATTATTTTTTTTTCTGCATGGTTTTCAATCTTTGCAGCCTCATTTTAGATCAAGCTCTTCAAAAAAGAATTGAGATTTGTTCTGCATGGCATTTTAAAGCATAAGTAAAGGACAATTTCTGTGAGATCTTCAAACTTCAAACTTTATTTTTTCACTCTTTTTCCAACAGAATGTACAAAAAAACAATATGATACATTTGGCATGCGAGTCGTTGATTATATACATACATATATACATAGTCAGACAGGGATAACAACATGCTCATGTCCTTATGTTTGGTACAAAAAGAAACATACACTCTATTTATACATTCTGTGAAAAAAAAAGTGGAGGTACCCACACTTACTGGCTCATTTACTTTCAATGGTGAACAAACAGGATCTAATCTGTGTATCTATTATTGAAAGTATTGTTTCCTTTTATATAAAGAGTCATATTTTTCAAACACTCAGAAACCATAACAGTGTTCTGGGGCCAAATGAAGATTTCTTTTATTTCTCATATTGAAAAAAACAAACAAGCAAACAAACACAAAAGAGTGCCATGAAGAAGGCATGGGCCCCCTATATTGAAAATGTTTTAAATCCAAATCTAGTGAACATCAAGATAATCTGTTTCCTTAAGTTAACATACTTTATTACATTTTGTGATATTGAAAGCAAAAAGAAAAAGACAGAGAGCCACACTGATATCATTACAAATTCCACTCGGCTCTGACATTCCAGTGACAACAATCAAACAAGAGAGCTGAGAGTCAGGTGTGAGTTAACAAGTGGCAAGAAAATGATATGTGTGGTTCTGAGGTTGCAGTCTTGATCAAACAAAAGCTCTACATGAAGCAGGCTGGTCTAATTAGTGCCTTCGGTCAAATTTTACTCCAAACAGGCTTTCCTTCTTTGTCTGTGTGTACAGTTGTCTGTCTGTGCAAACACATCCTTTCATGAATCTCGGCTCACTTCAAACAGTGAAGAATGTGAGAAGATGTCTCGCTGGCCATGGCATCCATGCGTACATCATGTTGAGTTACATCTAAATCTACTTAACTCCAGATACTTTCACAAAACCTGTATGTACAAGTTGATTGATTTTCAGATCGGCAAAGAGTGTTTTGACATAATCTACCTGTCATCATATGTACTTAATTCATATCAAGTAGAAACAAGGTACACAATATACTGGACAAAATGTCATACTTCCAGCATGAAATGAACGTATCTAATTAATCTTAAATAACAATGTTGCATATGAAAAGGAATTTGATTTATCAATATTTTGTGTGTTTGCACCATCAGTAGAAGATAATATGACCGCCAAACAAATGTTCTCCCCAAATTTCTCTTGACTGGCAATACTGTTTGATAGTCAAACATATTAATCAGTGTGACGTTTATTTTGCCAGTTCGTTTAGAATCATTCAAGACTGAAATACTGTGGGTGTTTTAGAGATGCTGACATCATCGGTATTAAAATCATATTCACTTCATCTTTGTGTCGAAACTCGTGATAATATCAGCACACATGCATGTAATTGCATTTATGTGAATTATTAATACACTCATACTTTGCATATGCTGGTTCAACGTTCCTCCTTAAGCATGTATACATCTTAAAAACAGTATTTTATTGCACAAAATACCTGCTAGAGGGTGATATGACCTCATGTTTGGAAAATAGCATCATGATAAGAACCATTAAGTTAGCTGGAGCCCTGACTGGGAGCCGTTAGTTCCCTTTGAGTCATACCATTAGTCTTCTCCTCCTGCCCCGGCTGCGGCCTGAGGCCATCGAACGACGCGATGTCTCCTCGCCAATCATTACTCACTCCCTCCCACATTGACTCATGATTCAACACAATTTACAGCAATGTTCAGAAAGCTTTGGATGGGGCTGAGTCCATCATTATGAACATATCACCATCACTGCCTCTCCTATACTTTTATATGGATGTGCCTGCAGACTCTACTATATTGGTTGATATAAGTTGGCATGATGATTGGAAGCTATTGGTGAACACCTTCTTTTCCCCAGCACCAGCATGATCCAAGTACTTACATATTTCAAACACTGTCAGAGGGTTTATGACCTTGTGCAATTTTGGAATATAAAAAAGAGGGAATCTGGCTAGACTTCAACTTTGCAGAATTGTGTAGAATGAGAGCTCCTGTCATATATTCTTTAATAATACTTCCATATATGCTACAAACCAAGATAAAGAATATATATATATATATATATATATATATATATATATATATTTCCTCTGGCTTATCCAAACTTTATATCAATCACCTGCAATATTGTACAACATTCCTTTGTGAACTTTTTGATGGAAAAGTTCCCGCCAAGACTATAAAAATATCAAGCAGATGTCTTTGTTTTGAATTTTAGTGCATTAGTGCACTAATTTCATGCAGATAAGGAAAATAAAATGCCTTCATCCACATGAAATCTACACAAAGATCCACATCAAAATATAATAATTCAAAGACAAAACAGACTGTTGTCCATACTGTCTAGTGTAAGTAACAAACATTTCAAAATCATTTAGTGGTAGTGTGTACATGCTACATTTCTGTCAGTTTCCTTTTAAAATGCCTTCATAAATTGCAGTTATTCATACTTATTATGGAAATATCAATGACAGCCCAGTTCATAATACACACAGAAAACATTCTGGGGGTTTTAGGCACTAAATTTCTTGTTTTCTAATATCCTAATTTTCATGTAAATTAAATGTCACAGCAATTACTTTAATTTGGGGAATTTTTCCTCAGAAAAACATGAAATTGTATAATGACATAGAATATTTATGCCCATTGTGTAGTATTGTTCAATTCAAGTTTTGCAAAATATAATAAAACTCATCAGCTTGGTATTATTGCAGTATCTTTTAATATTGCACATTTCCCTACCGCCAGTCAGCACTTTCATTAGGGTATCTGAAGTGGAATATTTAACTGCCTCTAAATACCAATCAGTGAGGGATGAGATTGGTTGCAATCAGTGGTGTGCCATACATCCTACCCAAATCTTTAAATGCCCACAGAAGAATATGACTTTAGATGAGAAATGCATCATGGGATAGATTTCACTCATATGCTACTCTTTAGTGGTGCAACTGATAAAGCCACCTGAAATGGATACAGTGGAACTTGCTTACCAAGTATAATTTAATATAAATTGATTTTTCCATGCTGTGTGTGGGTAGTAGGCACTGATTACAGGAATGTAGACCATCATACTAGCATCTTCCCTACGTCATATTTTTATTTCTCAATGACATTTGGCTATATGATCTATAAAACATCTTCCATACATGAACTGTTTTCTTTGCTGTTAACCTATTTTGGATGGACTGATTCTGCTACAACATGCATTTTCCACAGACACCTGCCCGAGTATACTCGGGGACTCGTCCTCAACTGGTTAAGGGTAAATGACTAGTACGCAAAGTGATATTCATCAAGTAGACACTGGGAATGTTAAATCAATTTACAAACATTTTTAACGTCTTTAATCCCCATAAAAGAGGGTTTTTTAAAGAATTTGACTTTTGATAAAAACTGATTCTTGCCAAAGAATGAAAGAGTTAATCTAAAAGATTTGAATCTTTTGAGACCTCTTCAAAAAAAAAAGTGTTATGAGGAAGGTATATTGAAAATGTATTAAATCCCATCCTCGTAAGCATCAAGATAGTCTGTAATCTTCATTTTTACTTCGCCACATTTTGTGAGATTGAAAGCAAAAAGAAAGAAAGGGAGAAATATGCTAATATAATTACAGATTCCACTGGGCTCTGGCATTCCTGTGACAATTAACAAGCAAAAGAGCTCAGAGTCAGGTGTAAGTTAACAAGTGGCAAGAAAATGATAATTATGTGTGGTTCTGAGGTTGCAGTCTTGATCAAACAAAAGCTCTAGAAAGCTGGCTGGTCTAATTAGTGCCTTTGGTCAAATTTTACTCCAAACAGGCTTTCCTTCTTTGAAGATTTCAAAAGAAACTGGTTGCTTTGCAAGGAGATTATTGTTCAACCAAAAGACAAACAAACAAACAAACTTAGACTGGAATACATTTGAAAAAAAAAAATCTTTTCAGAGGCTGCAAGTATACAGGAGCATGAAATAATAAAAACACTGTTGCTAATCAGTTTTTATTAAGTTTGACATTTACAGACAGAAAAAAGGCATAATAAATGACCATGTATTCAAGCATGGGGAGACCTGCATATTTTAGTTTGGAAAAAAGTACACCTAATACTTTGAGAAAACTACTCTTCATCATTTCTAGGGTAACATGAGAAATCTGTACACCATACCAAGCGACAAATTAGTGAAATGCATCACCAAAGAGGCTGTACGAGAAGACTGGGTCTAAACAGCATTACCAGCTTGCACTCATAATTGCAAGCATATGGAATCCCCATGATCTCCTTTAGGCTGTTATTTGCCTGTAGCTTGCATGGGACTTGAGGAATACTCATATCTTGTCTATGCCGGCTAGATCATGATTTTCTGTCTGTTTTCTTGATACTCTTCAGTTTCATCATTTTCCTTTTTCTTTCTCTCACACAATCTTTCCTTGAAAATTAGCCTTTGACTTTAAAACAAACAGCTCAAGCCACTACAGCACTTTCTGTCTTTTTTGGCAACAAACACACTATCATCTCGCCTACTCTCCTTCTTATTCTGTCTCCATCCCCTCCCCCTCACCCTCTCCCTCCCTCACTCACTCTCTCTCTCTCTCACTTTCATACTCTCTTTCATCAACTCTCCTTTTCTCTCTCTTTCTCCCTATCTCTCTTGGATTTTTTCTTTCTTTCTTGGTTTTTCTTTTCTCTCATGGGTAGATAATACCTGATATTTGAGTTTTAATCTATAATCAGTCCAGCCTTTGAATGGACTTTGTACAATGTTATATCAGTGCAGGGCTACAGATAGTAAATCCCATAGTAACTGGGATATCTAAATTCACATGATAAACAAAATAAAAATCTACCGGAAAGCCATTTATGGACAATTTAGTTCCATGTGAATGTTTTACCTCTTTGAAAATCTGCCATGTTAAGGACACACAATACCGCAACAAAAAGCTTTAATTCTTTCTTGGCTTGCAGAGCCGCGACTGGGTCGTATGGATTTCCCCTGATCAATGCTAATGCAAGTTTCCTTCACAACCATTGCCATGGAAACTGGCAAGTCTTGGTCAGTGTTTGTCCTACAGTCACAATTCGCAAGTCAAGAATTGTTCTGTCTTTGGTTACAATTCATCATGCCTAAAGTATATTTAGGCTTTCTTCGGTGTCTGTTTTCTCCTGTAAAACTAACAATGAATTACGTTGCACTGACTGTTTTCCTCACAGAAGTTCATTGTCATTTCAGCGTGAAGAAACATAGCCTTTGATTGACACATGGAAAAAGCTTGAGCTTTAAGTCTACTGCTGGAGCATATGGCCTGACATACTCCACACCCTATTATGGACAGGGAGAAAGAATTTAAGTTGAATTGAGTACCATTTCTCTGTTTTGCCAAATCAAATCATGAGAGCTGAAGATTTATTATTTTAAAAGGAATATGTCAAAGCTTCATACATTATACTGCATCTATAAGCTCATAGATATGTTAATCAATACTCCCTTACATTGGAGTCATTTACACTTGCACCGAAATACATGCCCTTTCAAACTGTTTTTATTGTGGGATTTTTTTTTTTGGAGGGGGAGGGTTAAGGAGAAGGGGAGCTTTTGCAATGTGGACACAAACTTGACAGTGTTCACCCACATTTGTGTGTTCTTATTTGTGAACTTTCTAGAGTTTTCACAGCTTTGTGAGAATAATGAGTGTGAATGGCATTCAACAGCTTAATCACAAGCATCCATAAGACCCCTACGAAGACCTACTCACAAATTCCTGGTTGGCAATATGGAAGCATACTTCAAGCCTGATTGATCGTGGGGTATCTTGGTATTTTGATTGACGGTTGACTGGGGAGAATAATCCCATATGTTTTGAGATGAAAAATTGTTAATATTAGCTGCAATGAACAGCAGAGTGGTGTGACTGTAATCATTGCAACACAAAACCAGATAATCATTTGGGCTGATCAACAACAAAAAAAAAATCAGTGCCGCATTTAACTTATGAGTGTAAACTATAAGGGTAGAGACTTCATCCCTCTTGGTTCCAATTGACATGGAAAATCCCATAATGTTGTATACACTGTTTGAATTCCCTGGCACAGAAAGAGCTAATGCGCGAACACATAAACAAACCAGCGTCTACGACAAAGGATGAAAATAAAGTGCAGATTACGAGGAATAATAATTTTTGGATGAAAGGGAAGAGAAAATCAATCTGCTTCATTACATTGTTGGAATGTTATCCCTGTCTCATATTTTCTAAGGAGACGTCTCCCAACAGCTTACACCCACTCACCTGAGGGCTAGGGGATCTTGATTGCTTGAGCTGTCGCCGAGAGCCCATCTGGTTGCCGGGGGAGGGGCTTCTTTCTAAGATGGATCACATGACAAAGAGCAGAAAAGAAACAATTACGGCGGGATGATGAAGAGGTGATGGAAACTCATTTCATTTGACGGATGGAAAGAGAGACACAATTTATCCCTAGCAGCTTTGATTTGTTTTAATTAACGGTTGCCATGACGATGATTGATGATGGTGCCCGGTGGCACCTGTTTGCATCATTTTGGTCTTACTTTTGGGATGAGAAACAGATGGTGTACAGCAAAGTGTGGAAGGGTCCTGATGACATAATATTCAGATACAGGAGATGACAGATTAACCACTAGTTTCTGAATTCATCACTATGGGTGCGTTAAGAGGTTAATCAAGCTTATAGTGATAGTGGGCATTGGCATTATATTGAAATTTGTGAGGAATTAAAGTCTTTGTCGATGTATCAAATGTCTTCACTTCTTGGAAAATCGCTATATTTGACTTGTTGCAAACTAAAGTCACAAAAAGCAGCGAAACTTGCCAAACAACACCCCTTCCTGTAAGTATGTAGTTAAATAGGAGCACTTTTGCAACGGTGTCCATTGTATTTGAAAATAGAAATACAGCAATATGAGTACATTATTTTCATAGTCAAATGAGTCTCATCCGGTATGTTATCATATGTATGAATTGCTTATGTCATATGCCACTTCTGTGGAAGACGAATAATATCTTGGAAGAAAATTGAATTAAATATTTAACAAAAAAAATCCAGTGTCTATGTAATATATCCATTCTTCTATCTTTGTGTTCATTGCTGTTTAATGAATGTTTTGCAATTCACAATAATTACTACAATTATTATTATCATTACCCGGCATTTGGATACACTAAACATTGTACAACTATATGATAGAACTTGCAAATGATACTTGTTCAAAAACAAATAAATACATCAAATCATTACATTATGGTTTATGTTGACCTATATTCCAAGCATCAGGCAGTGATAACAATGTCCCATTGAGCTATCTTAGTGGGGTATATGTTCCTTTGCTGCTGTTATTCCCGGCATGTTATTTTACATTAAAAAAAAAAAACCAGACAAACAAACAAACTCACTATGCACTCTGAAATGGTAATAGACCATTTCAAATAAGTGGAAAGACCAGTAGACTTTCAAAAGGATTTTCTCCTTTGGGTGTACATAAAGCATCCAGTACCTACACTATTACTGAGGACATATCATATTTCTGTTCAAGTTGACTATATTATTTTAAAGCAACTACAAACACTAACGGCCTTGACTTTGTGAGAAGAGTACACCACCCACCTGTACTTTGACAGGGAAGTGACAACTGGATTTGGGATAAGTGCCTCTATGTGGTAACTCTAGACTCACACTCATTATTTTGTGTTTGATTTCCATTTATACAATCATATAACTGCACCTGCGTTGGCTATTTACATTACAACCTGACAAGTTTTGTCATTAAGAATAATATCTGAATATATTATTTCATGTCACGGTAATTCAATCACCCCTCTCTCTATATCTCTAAACCTATTTCATCTGTAATCCATTCACTCATCCAGTGTTTCCATCAATACACTTCACCACTCGTACCTTATCATCTACATACAATCATTTGTTGATCTTTCTATTCCTCTGTTCTTGGTTTTACAGATATCTATCATATAGATATCTATCTATCTACCTCTGCATTTTCTCTATCTCTCTCTCTCTCTCTCTCTCTCTCTCTCTCTCTTTCACTTTCTCGGTATAATGCTTTCATACTAATAACAAATATGCACAACCAAATGTAAGTTAACTTTAGTCTACATTCAAGTCATGTATGGCTGTATTCTTTTTTCATTCATACAGCTGTACTACATACAATTTAATTTGTAACACATACAGCATACATGGCAGACAACATTTGAGTAATATCATCACATAAAATCAATATGTAGATTTCAAAGATTTATAAATCATCTTCTGATGAAATTGAATGACAGACAAGAACTTTTGTTTTTGAGCTAGTGAAAACCAAAGGCATTCTTTGTCACTAGGTTAACATACAAAACAAGTAATAACAGTATTTGCAGAAAATGTCATAAAATACATGTGGTCAAACTATTAAATCTCTCTTACAGCTAAGACAGGGCTGCACACTAACCCATTTTTTCTGCCGGTCCAACCTGTCTCTGTCGGACCGGTAAATGCCCCGTTTTACCATTTTTTACCGGTCCGAACAGAAAATTTACCGGTCAACAACAACCTGAAAAAACATTAAATGACTTGCAAACTCATTTTCTTGTTTTTTTTTTTATGGACGTCCCCCCCCCCCCCCATGTACATTCTACAGATTAATATCTTTTGGAAAACTTGCATTATATATTGCACAAGAAATAAAAAAAAATAGGAAAAAATAGAATGTTTGTTTGTGAACAGTGTAAAATGATAATGAACAAATTCAG
The DNA here is from genome assembly GCF_964275005.1 of Diadema setosum. Classification (NCBI taxonomy): domain Eukaryota; kingdom Metazoa; phylum Echinodermata; class Echinoidea; order Diadematoida; family Diadematidae; genus Diadema; species Diadema setosum. The sequence goes on along the minus strand of NC_092704.1, from coordinate 19,287,986 downwards.
ATTGTGTCAAATGCGTTTGTGACTTTTTCTAAACATTGGCGCACGAACTTGCTGCGTAACCTGCTCTTGGTGGTCGGTTGGATTGCGACGATTTAATGAATTATTTTAGCAGTGATATTTTCTGATGCACGCGCTACAAGGGGTTCTTTATTTTTCTCCCGATAATCTATTCACATTTGTGCATGAGATCTTGAAAGGTACACGACATGCAGTGCCGAATTCGCAATCCTTTTTTGCGCCCATTTCCAAATCAAATATTAGCGGGTTTGTGACAATTTCATAAATTACTTCGGCTGTAATATTTTCTGATGCACGCGCCAAAAGGGGTTGAAAATGTGTCCTTTATTTTTTCCCGATAAACTCTTCGAATTTCATAAGTGCGTTCTTACAAGATGTTTCACACGGCCGAATTCATGATACTTTTTGCGCCTATTTCTACCTCAAATATCAGCGGCATTGTGGCGATTTCATGAATTACTTCGGATGTAACTTTTTGTGATGCTCGCACCGGTTAGAATGGTTGATAATGCGTCCTTTATTTTTCTCCCCATAATCTCTTCGCATTCTGTACATGCGTTCTTTAAAGGTATACGACACGGCCGAACTCACGATCCTTTTTGCGCCTATTTCTATCTCAAATATCAGCGGGATTGCGATGATTTTATGAATTACTTCGGCTGTAATCTTTTATGATACACGCGCCAAAAGGGGTTGAAAATGTGTCCTTTATTTTTCCCCGATAAACTCTTCGCATTTGGTAAATACGTTCTTAAAAGATATACGACACGGCCAAAAATCATGATTCTTTTTGCGCCTATTGTTTCCTCAAACTTCAACGGGATTGCGATGATTTCATGAATTATCAATCGGCTGTAAACTTTATGATGCACGGGCCAAAAGGGGTTGAAATTGTGTTCTGTATTTTTCTCCCAATAATCTCTTCGCTTTTGGTACATGCGAATACGACACGGCCGAATTCACGATCCTTTTAGCGCCTATTTCTACATCAAAATAATATCAGCCGAATTGTGGTAATTTCATGAATTACTTCGAATGTAATCTTTTGTGATGCACGCACCAGCTATACTGGTTGAAAATGCGTTCTTTATTTTTCTCCCCACAATCTCTTCGCATTCCGTACATGCGTTCTTTAAAGGTATACGACACGGCCGAATTCACGATCCTTTTGGCGCCTATTTCTGCCTCAAATATCAGCGCGATTGCGATGATTTCATGTATGACTTCGGATGTATTTTTATGATACACGCGCCAAAAGGGGTTGAAAATGTGTCCTTTATTTTTCCCCGATAAACTCTTCGCATTTCGTAAATGCGTTCTTAAAAGATACACGACACGGCCAAAAATCATGATTCTTTTGCGCCTATCGTTTCCTCAAACTTCAACGGGATTGCGATGATTTTATGAATTATTATTCGGCTGTAATCTTTATGATGCACGGGCCAAACGCGGTTGAAAATGTGCCCTGTATTTTTCACCCAATAATCACTTCGCATTGCGTTCATGCCTATCTACGTCACGGCCGAATTCAAAATCCTTTTAGCGCCTATTTCTACATCAAATATCAGCGGGATTGCGATATGTCATTAATTATTTCGTCTGTAATTTTTTGTGATACATGCACCAGAAGGGTTGAAAATGCGTTCTTTATTTTTCTCCCGATAATCTCTTCGCATCTGTGCATGCGTTTTCAAAATTATACACCGCATGCAGGGGCGAATTTGAGATTCTTTTTGCGCCCATTATTGTTATCTCAAATTCCAAGGGGATTGCGAATTTTCATGAATTACTATTCGGCTGTAATCTATATGATGCAAACGACAAAAGGGGTGAAAATGTGTCCTTTATTTTTCTCACGCTAATCTTTTCCCATTTTGTACGTGCATTCTTAAAGGTATACGTCACGGCCGAATTCACGATCCTTTTTGCGCCTATTTCTACCTCAAATATCAGCGGGATTGTGGCGATTTCATGAATTACTTCAGATGTAATCTTTTGTAATGCACGCACCAGAAGGGTAAAAATGTGTTTTTTATTTTTCTCCCGATAATCTTGTCGCATTTGTGCATGCGTGTTTGATAACCAACACGGCATGCAGGACTGAATTCAAGATCCTTTTTGCGCCCGTTATTTCCTCAAATTTCAACGGGATTGCGTTGATTTCATGAATTGTTATTGTAATCTTTTATGATGTACTCACCAAAATAATGTGTCCTTTATTTTTTTTTCTCTCCTCTATAATCTCTTCGCATTTCGTACATAAGCTTTTGAAAGATACGACGCGCGGCCGGTCGAATTCATGATCCTTTTGGGGACGATTTAACCTCAAATATGTAAGCGGGACTGCGATGATTATATGATTTTTTTCTCCCTAGTATTATCTCTTGACATTTTGTGCATGCGTTCTTAAAAAGTACACGGAAGGGCCGATTTCGTGATCCTTTTTGCGCCATCTTCATTATGAGGCCATTCTGAACGAATGAAAATATTCATCTGTGAAAATAATGACTGTGTAAAATGAAAATAAACGCAATCAGATCCATTTACTGTATTATACAAATGATGCACAGGATAGAGTGTGTTAGTAAAGGTGCGGCGCGTTCGAGAGTATTAGGGAGCTTTAGATTTTAGACGCGCGGACGTTCAAAGAGAAAAAAAAACACGATCTGAGCGTGCGCAGTAGCGCGGATCAAGCTACTGCGCACACTCAGATCATGTTTTTTTCTCTTTGAACGTCCGCGCATCTAAAATCTAAAGCTCCCTATTGACAATGGTGCGACATGCACGAGGCGCAGCCGAGTGCATGTTTGCAACCGTTGTCAATACTCGAGAGTGCGCCGCACCTTCACTAACGCCACGAAATAATCCTGTGCATCATTTGTTTTATAAAATGGGTCGAAAACTAACAGCATTATTCACGTACCTTTGTGGGTCAATACCAGTCAGCTACATGTAGCACTCGCTCAAAAGTCAAAAGTCAAGATGTCCGAAGATGTTCATCCCAAACATTTACGCACGTCGCACTCGGAAATCCCGCACATAAGTACTGTACGTACGTATAAGAGTATACGTACGTGTTATATGCACAAGATGTGGCAGCCCGCGGCCCGAACTAGAAGTTGTTTACAGGATTGACAGCGCGTATAGTAGCGTGTGACGCACTTGTAACAACTGATTGAGTGCGCACTCCTAGTGTAAACATTGTGACGTACGTCAGGCCAGGGAGGTGGAAGAGAGATTCTTCTTAGTGCATTTACTAAGAAATTAATGCACGCACACGTGACTCATTTCAGCGCTTCCAATTGGCTACATTCTTGAACCCATTTTATAACGTTGAATATCGAATGTCTTTTTACTTTTTCTAAAAATCAACACAAGTAAATTAGTTCTAACATAACTGCCACACTGCTGCAAAGCCGGGATCGGATTGATCTTGCGTTAAAAAATCATGAGCAAAATGACTCAGAAATGCGTGCGCTTCTATCAATGCTTCTTGTCTGGCATGACCGCCGATCGCAAGCAAACGAAAAGCAGTTACACTGTTCTATACATGCTTTGCATGTATTGCATTGCATGGCAGTGCGTGAACAGCGCCAAATGCGCAAGCGAGCGCGAATAACTGGTCGACTGCTAGTGCTCAAAACTAATATGTTTACTGTACAAATTGCACCGGTAGACATAAACGAAAACTTGCGTAAAACTTGTTGAACAGTGCGATATCTTGCCTTCTGATTCTTCCTGATCGGGGCTGCTCTTTTTCTTTCTACTGACCCCACCAATGCTTTTTTCTTACTGGTCATGTCGGACCGGTAACTTGTGGATTTCCTGAAAAGTTACCGGTCCGACAGTGACTTTTACCGGTCTTTGACCGTCGGACCGGCGCCAGTGTGCAGCCCTGGCTAAGAGACCTCGAATGATTGGCACAGTGTAAACAGTCAAGACAACTTTCTAGATCAAAACCCATATGTAATAAAAATCTTGCAGTATCTCCTACTCATCAGCTTATTAGGTGATCCGAGTATCCTCTCGGATCACCTTCTGTATCTGTACTGATTCTTTATTCTTCTTCTTCTTTATTTCTTTATTTCTCCCCAAAAGTTGTGCAGAGGTCAGCTCAGAAAGTACTCAACCTCTCAATTTCAAAATTATACCATGCATGCATCATGTCCTAAAGACAACAAATCTAATGTATCATTGTGATCAGTCGACCGTGACGTCACTATGACGTCATTATATGAAAACACATTCTCAATCATATCTAATTAATGGAATGGAATATTTCAATGAAATTTGCGTCACATATATTTCAAATTATGCGCATTCTACTCATATTCTCAAAATTCATATTTTCTCTAAAAACGTGCGCGTACGTGCGCGTTGAAATATTTGCATACTCCAATCGAGCTCAAAATTTTTTTGCACACGTTTCAGACCATTTGGAGCATTTTTTGAAAAATTGAAAAAATTGGACGGACGCGTACGCACAGCTCATATGTCATAGAAATTTCCCGTTTATTCAGACTTATCGGATGCCTGAAATGTCAAGGAATATTTCTGCCAAGTTTCAAGTCAATCCGATTCAATATGACGTCATACGGGCCCGTCAAAGTTGAAATTCCGCGCGCGCGTCAATGGCGATATACAGTGCAACTATGCCAAAAAAACGCCAATTTTAAATCCAATTTTACTCGTCAGGATAGACGATGACCCCCCATTTTCTTTACATATTTTGAAAGCTGATGAGTTGTACATGTCATTTTATGGGTTGGCGATGCTGGCAAAATGATGAAAAGATATCAAATTTCTTAATAAAATAAAAAAAGTAAATTTTCAAAATGACGTCATCAAATTTCAAGTTCACTCGAACGTATCCCACTAATCCTTCGCCAATTTTCATTCAGATTTCAGTATGTGGTAGCTTATTAAATGGTCTATCATTAATATAATTACAACATTTTGATTGGATGACGGCATCACCTCGTGAAAATGGATTGAAAGTAATCTTGTCAAATTTGACCAGTTTACGTGTTATGTCTATGGGAGTGCAGTTTTTCTGGAAATGAAAATTGACACGACTATCTTTTTCGACCACTAGCTCACTTATGCTTCGGTGAATTTCTCCCAAATTTTAATATGTTGTAGCTAAGACTTTGGGCTATCGTAAGTGTGCCCTCCAATTTTTCATACGACGTCGGCATCACGTCGAAAAACTTGGCTAAAATTTGCACTTGGCTTCGATGCAGCGTCATTTTGCTTAATACACAGGGCCTATGGAGGATGAAATAGGTCAGTGCATAGCGCATCCGACTCGTAATCCTAAGGTCCCCGGTTCGAGGCTCACCCCTGCCAATATTTTTTTTCACTTTTTTTTTAACACTTTTTTTCTTCTTTTTCTTTAGTTAGTCTTATTCTCCCTTCCTTACTTTATCTTTTTCTGATTTTTTTATGCTTCTTCAAATTTCTATAAAATAACTTCATTTTTTCTTTATTTTTCTTTCTTAAGTCTACTTTCTGTGCAATAGAGCAACAACAGCAATGGCTATCAACCCCATATTTTGCACATGTTTAGTTCGTGTCACGTACATTATTTCATGAAATAACCACTACTTGATCAGACACCATCTTGGGTATGTAAATTAGGGTCAAAGGTCATAAATGTTTCATCCTGTATCTTGGTGAATACATGTCCTATCTTTCCCATATTTTGCACACGTATAGACGATGTCACAAGAATTATTTCACAAAATAACTACTTTTTCCTCAGATGCCATCTTGGGAGTGTAAATGTGGGTCAAAGGTCATATGTACTTGTTGCTGTATTTTCATTATAGTGTATACAGATTTGGTACCAAAGATGGCAGATATGACTCCCTTTTCTAAATGAGAATCCAAACATCACACGGCCAATGTCTCTGAACACAGGTGAAACCTGCATGGTCATGCCTATTTCGATCAGGACTCGAATCCATGACAAAAAAAAAAAATCGGATCACCTTAATTTGTCAGTGATGACAAATTACAATCTCTAGTTGTGCTTTGGAATCATGACTTACCTACAGTAAGCATTTCATGGGTTTTTGTTTTCTTTATACATTATCAACATGGCCTGTTGAAGCTTAAATTCTTTTTTACTAAATAATTTGTTTCTACATTCCTAGGTAATCAGAGCAATAACAAAATGATGATATCAAAAACATTAAATTAAAAATTATGAATGAGAAATTGATTCTCTTATGGTGACAGATGACACTACAGAGAGAGAATGAGAAGTAAGGGTCATTCCCCATCACATTCTGAAATTTCTAAAGACATAACACAAGACTGGCCAGGTTCACGTATGCAATGGGTTAAATTGGAAACATTTGTTCATCTCTCAGCACACTTTCTCTATCATAGACAGGAGGATATCATATGACATCCAATAAGCAATTAGATGAGACTGTTATTAGCCAGCCTGCAGAAAGACTAATCACCAATAATTCTGTCTAAGTCTCCTGTATAAAGTCTACGCTGATGAGAAAAAGCTCTTTTATTAAAGGGTGCTATACCTGCACCGCATCTCTCAAGTCGTTAATTTATCCAGTGGTTGGGCATACAATCTGAGAAATTCAATTAACATCACTCAATTCAAGACTCATTGGAAGAGGTTATTACGGAAGTTGACAGTGTTGCATTACACATGATGGCTGACATCATTATGATAGATAGGTTCAGTGACCACCTCCACTCCGAGAAGAATTCAATCTTTGCAGATAATGCCATTACTGTAAAAGAGCAGATATTTTTATGAGAGTATTTTTCAATGTTCCCCCAGGTAAGATGGATTGTTTGTGCTATTTGTTTGTACTATCATATCTTACATTTGAATGATTTCATTATCTGGGTTATCCACAAAATTCTCAGGCTTGCTTGTTTGCCTGCTGTTGAAAAAAAAAAGTCTTTAATTGGAGTTTCCTACTGTAAACTAGATCTTAAGTTGTCATATGAATGTGATAGTGGATGATTAGTTCCTTGATTGTGTTTGAGAACTCAGTGGATCAATAAAGACTATTAAAATGAGTGTAGAATACTGTAATTTTAACATCTCAATGGAGGAACTTCTCAGGCATTTTCTGTTTCAATACCAATGAAGAAAACCATATATCTTGAATGTTTCAATTTCACAATGGAAGGACATGAAAAATGAAAGTACAGAGGAGACCCATGGTTAATGATCTTCCTCTGATTTCAATCTGTAGTCATTAAACTCTTAATCTTGTCATTTTGTATACTTCTGTATATTGAAAATATATAATATATACTCCAAAAACAAATAGTTTTTTAACAATATAGGACCATAATTATGTATTGAAAACCAGATTTAAAGTTACCTCCATTCTGAGATTGTTTTTTTATCTTGTTCATCTGTAAATTTCTGTCTGTATTTGTAACATTTCTTATACTCAAGTTAAAGTCAGCAAAATGCATGACTATAGAAGGTGACAAAAGTGACCAGTTTGTCTAGCTTTTCTTGTGATAGAGTGTGATAATGTGGGAATTATCTGCAAATTTTATCCTGTGCTTTCTATGTGTAAAAGTCACCTCTTTTAAAGTCATCTCTCAAAATATCAAGGACCCGTGAGTTACTTCTGCATCATAAATAAGTCAACGGGAATTTTCATACTATAGGGCCCACTCGTCATCTTAATAACAATCTGATGGTGATTATTCACCCATAGAGATGACATTTTGCCCAGCATGTAACAGTCTGTCTCCCCTTCCTGATATTCCTCACTGTTGGTGACAAGTAATAAGGTCCTGTCGGCTCTTTTTCAGGCACTGAAGACTTAGCCTCTCTCCAATGCTGTTTAGGGTGTCATTAATTTTGATCTGCAATTTCTTGTTCCATTCACAGATCTTCAATGAATTGCAATTTTCAATCTGCATCTAATACCAACTCTGTCTGATCAGATCTCAGCATACAACCAGGTAGGATTATCTTTGCTTACAGACAACAGTGTGGCAAATGTAATGTACGCAAAAAAAAAAATGAAGAAACAGAACATTCCATTCCTCTGACCTGAACAAGTCTGTGTATACCCGACCAAACCTACACCACCAATTACCCCCTATATTCCTCCCTGTTGGGTAACGTCTTCAGAAAACATCAATTACCCTGCATTCCTCACAGTAGGGTGGATGCATCCATATCGTGCATTCTGCTGGGATTCCCTTTTGAAGTCTGGTGGGGGGTACCTTAGATGCCTGTTATTAACATCATCTCATCAGGGAACACTCTTCCATTAATTATCAAATCACACTTCTTAGTGGGAGTTCCCTTGGATGACATTCAGAACATGCTTCAGGGAGTATGCACTAAAGATATTCACTTAGTTCAGAATACCTTCAGATAACAAGATAACTTCTTACTGTCCTTTTACACAAACAAATTGGCTGTAAAGAATATGTCTTTGTTATCATTGATTTGTAAACCTGCACAGATTTTGTTACCCACAATTATTATACATTCAACATTTTATTTTTAGTATATGTTTTGTCATATTTTACGTATTTTGAATTTTTTGACATGGCTACTCAAGAAGTAATAAAGGCTCTTGAGCAAGCTATCAGGAAACAGACCTTTGTGTATCCCCTCCAAATTAACCCATTGAGGACAGGCTGATTTTGCCACAACACACATTTCCCATAGACACCTGCCCGAGTATACGCGGGACTCGTCCTCAAACGGGTTAAGGACTACCCAATAAGGTCGAATTGCCTTGCCTAAGGTCACAACTGCTGCTGCCAATGGACTTGAACCAGGGTCCTTGATATTGAGAATCCAATGCTTTATCCACTGAACCACAGCAGCTCCATATTATGTACATTTTCTTAACATTATCTGAAGTTTGTCTTTCATTCTAGTAGGACATTGGTTTACAGACATCTGAACAAAACTTGCCTACCTTTACTAAAACAGAGTTACATCAAATTGTTAACTCAAAAGCAAAATAAAATGCAGAAAAAGACTACTTAACAATCAAAATACTTTTCAGATTTCATATGAAACATTATACTTACTGCCAGCTTATGACTTTGGTTCTTCGGTAAGTATAATACATGATCATGCTTCAACTTACTCTACATGTAAATATGTTGAACAAGCTGCATGACAAAAATAAAACTGAGCTGAAAAGAGGTATATATTGGAGAAGACTTACGATGAAAGGAGCACCATGAGAGCCAATAACAAACTGACAGGGAGTAATTACCAGTGATGAGGCTGGAAATTGGATGAAAAAGAATGCTACTTATAGAGATAATACCTGGACGTAGATGTGACGTCTTAGGGTGAGATGGAGGTACTGTGATCGGTCGATGTGACAATAGCATCTCCATGCCAGCACGATTTTTCTAGAGAAAATAATACAAAGCACAAAAGAAGCTAAATTATTTTCTTTTTTTATAACCAACCAGGTCTGACACTGAATAAGCACATGCTTCAGACATACATGTTGTCTTAGGAGGCTGAGGAGACTTAAACCACATTTTAAAGCATATTTTAAACTTGCCCAACAATATTTAATTTGCAACAAAGAAATGAAACAAAGTGAAAGATACAGCCATTATCCATTGCCATCCATCAGATATCTTACAAATTCGAGCAAACATACAAATGCAGATATTTCTTCATCATTGAACCAGAAATAGTAACAGGGGTGATATCAATATTCCCTGACTGGATAACCAGAACAAAGATACTATTTCCTGTTGTTACAGAAATGCTCTAAATATCATCTTTACAGAGAGCAAATGTAACTGCACTCTTATTAAATGCAAGTAGCACGTTCACTGCGGAATATGTGATTTGATGAGGATTGAATTGCAGAAGATTGCATTGTCTACTGGGCACGAAAGTCCTTCTAATATATGGGTCATAGCCGCTTTTATCAGAATAACAGATTCACAATCAATGCCCAATTTGTTTGCCTGGCCTAGTTTTACATAGATAGCATTGCCTGGTAGTCACATGTTCTTGGCTGTACCCAGCTTGTCTTGAGCACCCTACAACACACATTGGACCAAATGTCACGATGAAAGCAAAAGAAGTTATTGACCACGGCGTTGGCTACTGGTCAGCAAAGTGGTTAATTCTCTGTGTTCTATGGCTGCAAAGGGGAAATAAACCCATTGAGGACGGACTGATTTTGCTACAACACGCATTTCCCAAAGACACCTGCTCGAATATACTCGGGACTTGTCCTCAATAGGTTAAAGAACATGATTGTCTTCATGTTGCTTGATTTTTTTTTTTATCTTCTTGCGTTTCCTTTTATTCTTATCATCCTATTGCTACAGAGTCACATGAGATATGGATTCTCTTTAATCTTAAAACCTTTATCTGTACACAAGGAAGCCATAGACATTTACTGGATTTCCTGAATCGAAGTGACAAAAATAAAAGGAGAAAGAAAACAGCATCACTGTATTTACAGACTTCACTTCAAGTGAGTTGAAAGATTAGAATATTTCACTTCTCAAGTCCGCCAAGCATATACAATCTCTCAGGGTAGGAATGGAATAAAAAAACCAAATACCAGTAAAATATTTAGTAAGATTTCAGTAAAATGTTACAAAAATGAAAGAAACTTTCAGTTATACTTCTGTGGATTACAAGAAGGTAAGAGGAGATCATAGGTGAAAGATATGTTCTTTTACAGCAAAGGAATGGATCATCAAACGAAAATAAAAAAAACAGCAATGTGTCCACTGTGAATCCATCAATCTAGCTGTTAAGTAGTATATATCACTTGGAAGGCCAGCAAATCTCTGTTTGTTGCATTAATGGTTACAGGCAGGATATAATGACAAATCACTGCACACCATCTTAATTAAGATCTAGAGCAGCAAAATTACCTTTAATGTGAAATTCTACAGAGCTAATCTGAGTATTTTGGCAGGTGGTTGTGAGTGCATAAACATGCAAAGTGTTAATTGGAACACATAAGAATATAAGACATTAGTAAATTGCTGACCTTTTACATATTATGAATACTTCAATTTTCCTCTCAACTACAGAGCAGTCTGTATTTTCTGCCTGTGACAGTCAAACATTGCTAAAGTCAACTCAGAGCAAGTGATTCACACAAGAGATATGTCATTCTTCCTTCTGGCAAAGTATAAGCACTTCACTCGTGGATTAGGCTATTTTCCTCTTATCTCTTTAATGATCATCATTAACCCATTGAGGACGAGCTGATTTTGATACAAGACACATTTCCCATAGACACTTGCCCGAGTATACTCAGGACTCGTCCTCAACGGGTTAAAGGGAAATGAAACCCAAATATTCAACTGGATTGAGGGAATGCAGAATTATTAGAAGAACAAAACAGCAAAGTTTGATAAAAATCAGACAATCTGCTGAAAAATTATGAATTTTGGTAGTTTTGGTGGTGCCATCACTAGTTGCGAAGATTACACCACTTTGTGGTGACTCGATATATATTTAGAGAATAAAATTCAAGCTATTTTCACTTTTCTAGAACAATGAAAGAGCGCTTAATTTACCCCTTTCAGAAATCAGGGGAAAATATTACCCTTAACATATGCCAGAAACAAGCCGAGAGAATGTAAACTTTTCATTTAAAGAAATGAAATGTTGAGAAATTTCCATTTTCATTTTCTTTTTCTGCATTCATTCAAGACACATATTCAGCTTTCATTGCACTGTATTGGTATCCTTTTCAATGCAGTCTCCTTTGCTCAAAATGAAGTAAGTCCCCTGACTTACATGCAAAATTGCTATCATGGACTATTATTTCAATTCATCTAAAGAACCTTGCTTATTACAATCATATTGTTAAATCAGTCTAACCCGACCCAAATTTTGACATAAAGAACTCAAATCTGAAGGTCAAGAACCCATGAAACGCAACTGACAGAATTTGACAGAATTATCACAAACCATGGAAATATGCTTGACTTCAGAAAAAAGAATGGCGGAAAGAATAAAGTATGCATACAGGAATCCTAAACAGCATGCACGCCTGACTTCCAGATTTCCAAAAAAAAAAATGAACGCACTGTGTCGCCAGACGGTCACAAAATCTACTTCATCTCCTGATGCGTGACTTTGGGATGAAAAAGCTTAGACTCCCAAAATCTTCCCCTTAGTGACTTAGAGCCTCACTGCATGCATACTGCCAAGAGGAAAAGAAGGAGAGAGAGATCAGAAGAGAGAGATATAGAAAGAGTGCTTTAAAAAAGAGACATATAGAGCAAAGGAGGCATTTTATGACCAGCATTTTTCTTGCCTGTCACTGTTAGATCAAGTGGCTATCTATTCATCGCTGTGCCTCTTAGCGAATTTACGGATCAGAATTTTAAAGGAACCTCTAGATGAACAGGGGAAATTCTCTACCATCTCTGACAAAGGTAACTACATTCTTTGACATACAGACTAGCAAATTTCTACTATCTCCAAGTATTATCAACAAAACAAAATCATATTAATTACATATTTCAATAACTCATTTTTATGTTAACCAATCTCAAAAGTAATAAAGTCATTTTTACTATGCAAAGAAACACTGCCAGTGTTTGAGCACATTCAATTGCAGGTTTAGAAGAAAAGTATGTCAAGCCTTTAATATTCAGAAAGAGAATCCTGATAAGTAGATCTTGATAGGATTTTACACCTCCAGTCTGTGTGTTGTTAAAGGTATGAGTGATTATAGCATCAAAATGTGCCTGCATGATCGGTTGAAATTATATGGAATTGAAAGTCAACAACCAAAATGTTTTGAATAGAATTTGATTAGTCAGTGGAATAAAGGATGTTAAATCAAAAACTTGGTTTAATATAAAACAACCCTTCACAACTTGAATGTGCACCAAATATCACAGCAGCTTATAGGAACCAAACGCAGTCCTCTTTGGTCCATCTTTATAATGATAGGTGATATACCTTTATCACAAAGACTCAACCATATTCTATCTTATCTTAAAAAAAAAACATACCAAGAACTTTTTTTAAAAGAATCAGTTTGATATTTGTTCTTTGAAGACATGCAACAGATCACACTAAATACTAAGAATCCGAAGCTCAAGTCATCATTAGAAATTTGGCTTTTAAGGATTGTTAGATTGACAAAAGTTTATGCACAAATCAAGTGAGGGGAATAATAAAGTAAACAATAAAATAGTAAAGAATAAATATAGCATTACAGTTTTTAATCCATTCTTCCTTCTTTCACTTACTGACATTGGAATGTTTTAAAATATGTGATTATTTGCATTCAAAATATTTGCTTTAGTTTAACAGCATTTTCTAGTGACAATAATCTGCATTTGAATCCACCCTGTTTGTATCAATCCTGAATTCACACTGATTACAATACTAGCAATGTAGAGTGCTGTGAAATGTTTCTTGTTATTGTAGCAAGGAAATAAAGTTTCACTGACTTATAATACAACCAGCCACATGCCAATGTTAAAAGACAAATCATGGATACACCTTGCCTACTTACATCACACTTATGAACCCTGTGGATTACAAGATCTTAATTCATTACTTAAAGAACTAGTTATCTCTTGTACAAATTCTATCAGAAATTGCAGTATCCCAAATGGGAAAATTTACAACTCTGCTCCTTACACCCCACCCTAAAGAAACTAAGAGAGCTGTATAGGTTTTGCTCCTTGTTATCTAAAATACAAGCAACAGGAGTACAATGACACCAAGGTCTGACCATTTTCTATGAATGCCCACTGCGATAAAAAGAGAGAGAAAAGGAAATGTATGCTTTGATATATTCATATGTATATATGTTTATAAATACTCTCCATTCTGTCATAAATCTTGTTAATGTGGGTCTGATTGGTTGTCATGACAACATATTCCAGAGAGGTTTTGATAGGGTTCTTCCGTGTGCTCTCCCAGCCTATTGTGGACCGACAGTGATTTGCTTACAAATCATCCATGATTGCCGAACCCATTTCTGAAAAGGCGGGCGGAAAGTGGAGAAATGATCAAAAAATGAGGAAAGCGCTTTAGCCTGGCAGAGGGCATTGTTGAATCACGCTAAATGGGCCACAGCAAAGATGTTGTGCCTTTGTTGCTTTCCAGTGCAACAGAGGGATATTTTAGGTCTTCACTCAATGTTTGCACTTTGAAAAAAAGGAGAAAAAATAACGGCAGAATCTAACCTAAAAGTACAGCTGACTGACAGACTGATATTACTTTTTTTCTGTTTTGTTTCATACTCAGTTTAAAGAATAAAAAAATATCAACTGTTAATTTCTAAAAAGTTTGCATACCACAATTTAGTACATCTTCTCTAACTCAACAAATCATGCAGTTACAAAAAAGCTGCCAATCTATCATGGTCTAATATACTCAGTATAGAATCCTGGTCTCACAAATGGACTTCATGCTTGCATTCATTTCTTTCACCATTCCGATATCATCAACATTACAGTTCTTCTTAACCCGTTCAAGACTAGAGTATACTGGGAAGGTGTCTATGGAAAATGTGTGTTGTAGCAAAAACATTTCATCCTCAATGCATTGATTTTGTAGCAATTATGGCACTTGCCATTATTCCAATATTCTTGCTTCTAGTTTTCACTTTCATGCAATATCCTGTGTACAAAATATAAGACATTGAAGCCATTTTCATTTCTTTCAGCAACCTCAGCCACATCAAGCATGCCACTTAAGTTAATGAAGTCTTTGTTTGTAAGTGTTATGTGTAGTTTTCATCATTGCAAAGTACACTGAGACAGAAGCATATAGTGCGCTATATAAACATATCATTATCATTATCATTAAGTGATGCTATTCAGGGAAAACACATGCATTACTGATAAAAGCAATTATAAAATGGGTTCAAGAATGTAGCCAATAGGAAGCGCTGAAATGAGTCACATGTGCTTCCTTTATTCTAGTCCCATTGCACTGCGTGTTAAATCCTATTGCCGATCGTCTGTGCGCGCGGCGGCTCCTTTGATGGATTGCATGCATACGCGCTGTCAATCCTGTAAACAACTTCTAGTTCGGGCTGCCGGCCGGCCGGCCTTTCTTCCCTTGTGCATAACATGTGTGGCATACGTATACTCTACACTTTGTACAGTACAGAAGACCAAGCATTGTGGGACCGGACGCGTACATGGAGTCACTTTGAAGGGCAAATCCAACGATTTAGCAGGTTAATTCTCACGCCGTTTTCAGAGTATGTTGTCTAGTAGGCCTATATGAGGAGTCTATATCAAGTCTTTAAGGTAAAGGGTGCATATTTTATGTAAAATAAGTAAGTTTTCATGCGGGAACTTAAGTGTCCGGAAACCCAACCCCCCATTATACTTAGACGTCTATACTGCATGTGCGGGATTTCCGAGTGCGACGTGCGTAAATGTTCGGGACGAACATCTTCGGACGTCTTGACCCGCAAAGGTACGTGAAAAACGCTGAAAAATGCTGTTAGTTTTCGAATTTTTGACCCATTTTATAGAACAAATGATGCACAGGATTATTTCGTGGCATTAGTGGAGGCGTAGCTCACTCTCGGGTATTTATAATGTAGTGCAACATGCACTCGGCTTCGCCTCGTGCATGTTTCACAATTGTAAATACCCTCGAGTGCACTACGCCTACACTAACGCACTCTATCCTGTGCATCATTTGTATAACATTGCTAAATTATGACTATTTCTGTTAAACAGTGTCAATTCAATCATCACACAATGAAATGAAATGAGCAAATAACATGGGAAAATAGGCATAAATTCAAAAATATGCACCTTGATTACAGTTTCTTGTATATTGATAGATTTTCTTACCGTTTATTTCTAATTACAATAAATAATTATATGTTTTAGTTTTGCATCACATAATTTGCAATGTATTAATCGCTACATGCAAATAGAGGCAAATGTCAGAATGTAAAACCCATGATCCTCAGACAGAGAAGAAGGGGAGAAGGAAGAGAGAAAAGAGAGAAAGGGAGAAATGTCTGTATGTCTCCAATGGCAACTGATCTCCAAAGAGATTTTATCAGGGGAAGATGGACAAACAAACAAAATGAATGGAAGGGGAACAAAGTAAAGGGAAAAACAAACTAAACATGTAACAAATGTACATTCAGAAGAATGGATACTTGAAGATAGTCATAAATAAGATAATTCCCATTTTACTTCACTGGTAATTTATCAGCTCAATACATTTGACCTCAATTTCCTACTCTGCCTCTGGAGTGAGGCAGGTTTAATTGAGGCAGGTGGCAACCATAAACTTGCCTCTGTTTATGTCTATATGAGCATATAATCTGTATGACTACCAACAACCAGCAACACTAAGACTCTGCATCATACTGCTGGATGCCACTTAATAGCGGAAGAGGTTCTGAAATTTTCTGTCTATAAGCACAGTTACTGACAAGGTGGAAATTTTCACTGGACGGAAATATGCATTTCGCAAAACATGAAGCTGGTGTGAAAATTCGACAGCAAAAAAAAAAAAATGTACTTGTTTTGTGTAACAGTATATCAAATCTTTGATTTCAAGGCAGGTATATTGTCGGGATACATCTGCTATGTTATCTGTGGTTTTCTTAATGTTAACTAGAGGCCATATTTTGGTTGTCGTAATGCAGACCAGTTACTGAATTATGTGCTGCCAAAAGCCTTAGCCGCTGTGGCAGCAGTAACCTGTTTCAAGTGCATGTTCAAACATTATGACTATCCACACACAAAATTCATCTTATCCAGTCAAGCATAGAAAAACCAACTAGTGCAAAATTAACACTTTTAGAGTAGCTTGTCTCACAGACTGATGAATTGAATGAAAAAAAAAAGCCTTAAAGAGTAATGTCCATTACAAAGCAGATTAAGAAGTACAATATGATGCATTTGTACATTTCAGCAACAGAAATGTAATGAAGAACTAGAGATTGTAATTTGTCATTATTGACAAATTAAGGTGATCCGATTTTTTTTTATCAATGATTCGAGTCCTGATCGCAATTTCTACACATGACCATACAGGTTTCATCTGTGTTTAGAGAGATTGGCCGTGTGATGTTTGGATTCTCATTTAGAAAAGGGAGTCATATCTGCCCACCTTGGTACTAAATTCTGTATACACTAGATAACAAAGATACAGCAACAAATACATATGACCTTTGACCCACCTTTACACTCCCAACATCTGAGGAAAAAGTGGTTATTTTGTGAAATGATTCTCGCGACATCGTCTATACGTGTGCAAAATATGGGAAAGATAGGACAGGTATTCACTAAGATACAAGATAGAATATCTATGACCTTGGACCATAATTTACATACCCAAGATGGTGCCCGATCAAGTAGTTTTTATTTTATGAAATAATGTACGTGACATGAACTAAACATGTACAAAATATGGAGGTGACAGGGGCTGTTTTTCTTGAGTTATTGCAAAGAAAGTTGCAGAAAGACAGAAGTTTCTAAATACATCGAAGATAAGTTTTAATTTCAACCAAGTTTTTAAACATGATCCCGACATTGTATGAAAAAACAAAGACACACTTTAGATAGCGCAATGTCTCAGCTACAACATATTAAAATCTGTGAGAAATTCACAAAAGGGTAAGTGAGCTAGTGCTCGATAAAGACAATCATGTCAATTGTCACATTTAAAGAAATTCCCTCCCATAGAGATTACACGTCATAACGAAGATACAGAAAGAAGTACATAATAATAGTTATGACCTTTGACCCCAATTTCCACAGACAAGGTGGCATCTGAGCAAAAAGTGGTTATTTTGTGAAATAATCCTTGTAACATGGTCTTTGCGTGTGCAAAATATGGGAAAGATAGGACATGTATTCACTAAGATACAGGATGAAACACTTATGACCTTTGACCCTAATTTACATACCCAAGATGGTGTCTGATCAAGTAGTTGTTACATTATGAAAAAAGGAAGTGACATGAACTAAACATGTGCAAAATATGGAAGTGATAGAGGCTGTTTTTCTGGAGTTATTGCAAAGAAAGTTGCAGAAAGAAAGAAATATCTCAGTACATCGAAGATAAGCTTTAATTTCAACCAAAATTTTTGACGTGATCCCGACATCGTATGAAAAAACGAAGGGCACACTCACCGTAGCGTAAAGTCTCAGCTACAACATATTAAAATCTGGGAGAAATTTACCGAAGGGTAAGTGAGCTAGTGCTCGATAAAGATAGTCATGTCAATTTTCATTTCCAGAAAAACTGCACTCCCATAGAGATAACACGTAAACTGGTCAAATTTGACAAGATTACTTTCAATCCATTTTTACGAGGTGATGCCGTCATCCAATCAAAATGTTTTGATTTTATTTTGAAAGAACATTAAATAAGCTACAACATACTGAAATCTGGGTGAAAATTGACTAAGGACTAGTGAGATACGCTCAAATGAACTTGAAATTTGATGACGTCATTTTGAAAATTTACTTTTTTTACTTTATTAAGAAATTTGATATCTTTTAATCATTTTGTCAGCATTGCCACCCCTTGAAGTGACATGTACAACTCATCAGCTTTCAAAATAGGTAAAGAAAATGGGGGGTCACCGTCCATCCTGACGAGTAAAATCGGATTTAAAATTGACGGTTTTTTGGCATAGTTGCACTGTATATCGCCATTGACGCGCGCGCGGAATTTCAACTTTGACGGGCCCGTATGACGTCATGTTGAGTCGGATTGACTTGAAACTTGGTATAAATATTCCTTGACATTTCAGACATCCGATCCGTGTGAAAAAACAGGAAATTTCTATTGCATATGAGCTGTGCGTGCGTATATGCACGCGCGCGTACGCGTCCGTCCGATTTTTTCAATTTTTCAAAAAATGCTCCAAATGGTCTGAAACGTGTGCAAAAAAATTTTGAGCTCGATTGGAGCATACAAATATTTCAACGCGCGCATACGCGCACGTTTTAAGAGAAAATATGAATTTTGAGAACATGAGTAGAATGCGCATAACTTGAAATATATGTGACGTAAATGTCATTGAAAAATTCTAATCCATTAATGAGATATGATTGAGAACGTGTTTTCATATAATGACGTCATAGTGACGTCACGGTCGACTGATCACTTCGATTTTAGTTCGATTGCCGTCTTTGGGACACGATACATACATGGTATAAGTTTGAACTTGATAGGCATAGCACTTTCTGAGCTAACCTCTGCACAACTTTTGGGGAGAAATAAAGAAAGAAGAAGAAAGAATCCGTACAGATACAGAAGGTGATCCGAGAGGATACTCGGATCACCTAAAAAGATATTTACAGCAATCTATTACAGCTCAATGTATGTCTGCTTATATTTGAGAAAAACCGAAAATGATAGAACACAATGGAAAGCTTTCAATTTCAATCAAATGGCATAAGGGTTTTTTTTTTCTCTCTAGTCATTTTATCTTTATGGGTAGGGGAGGGAGACATCTAAAAATGCAGGACATACAAATTGTATAAAATTACATTGTCTATCAACATTTGAACTTTGAAACACATTTGGAAATATGAAAAAGGGTGGCTACTACACCTAACCTCATGGTAAACCAAAGTCAATCCATGATGTCAAACACAGGACTGGTCTTGATGGATTGGCTATGGTAGAAATGTCAACCCTTTTCTGCAGGAATCACCCCACGACAAACAAATCATTGGAACGTGTGGGGCATGCCTTCTTGGGCATGCTGTCTTCCACATGCATATTTCAAACTCATTGCAAGACTCTGAAGAAAATCAGCCAGGAGATGTGTGGAGAAATTGCATGTGTCATGTGCTTCCCACATCAGTCACATGACCAAAGTAACTTGGGGACAATAGCGCTGGTCAGCATGTAGCAGGAAAGCTGTGTCAGTTCAGCTGTAGACTTACATTATTTATAGCGACTGTTCTACCACGCCACAACTATCATGCATCATACCTTTTTGTTCTGTTATATTGCAAGTTGAAAGGGTAAGACCACTGAAATACACTGCACCTCTGAATTATAATGATCTAATGAATGAGTCTACAGAGCTCCTACCTACTAATACAACTATTTTCCCTGCTACCACAATTTCTGAACCACAAACTTAGTAAAAGATAAAAACAATAGACAAAAAAACACAGGGACACTGTGGGATCAATGTAAAATATATGCCCTGATTCATTACAATCCATCCTATGCACCCATTTAAGGAACTTTACAAACATACACACAGGACAGTAAGTCCTGTTTGTTCAGAAGTTGACAAAATCCTCTTAGCTGGTAAGTTGCAATCTTCCTTAGATCGCTGCAGTGTCTGCATCTGTGTGGAATAAATTGCACTTTGCATAAAACCGAAAGTATCTCTGATTTTGCGGCTTAAAAGGATTTTGCTCGCACAGAAAACAAGAGTACACTCCTTCTCAGTGTAGGGCACTTGTTAAAAAAAAAATGTTCTTTGTTATATGAAGCACAATGGCTCTGTATGGTATTTTTGTATACTGAAGTCAGTAAGTTTAGTGTTTGGGTCTACACATTAAACTGTGGCTCATTTGCATCATTCAGTAAAAGATTTCTTCAAAATATTAAACTATGCTTGCATTGTAAGGGTTTAATATTCCGGTACAGTTTCTGAATTAACCCACTATTTAAAGATATCAGAATTTTCCCACAACTTTGACACTTGATGTACTGTATACGCCGAATATTTCGTGAGGTCTTTATTTTCGCGAATTTCGCGAGTCAGGTGCAATTCGCAAAATTAATAACATGCGTAAATATTGACTCTGATCCTGATGTAGATGTGATGTATGCATGTACATTTCTCCGTTCAGTACACGACTCCACGATCGCGAATTTAATCACTCACAAAATCGTCGGGAATTCCTGATTCGTAAAAATTTAGACTCGCGAAATATATGGCATATACAGTACCTGGTTCTCATATATAGTGGGTTATATTGGAAAGCAGTGGATTACAAGTAATCAGCACCGGGAGGATCACACTAATACAACTGATATAACCTTGCAGTCATAAGCATTTGAAAAAAAAATGAGTACATAAATTTCATAATAGTCACATATTTTCACGACGGGATATCCTAACAAATTAGCATTCATTCCTTCAATGGTTTTGATCACACATGTCTGGGTAGCTCAGAAATTTAAAGATTCCTAAGAATAGAGAACTCACTACTTACTACTAATGAAGCAACATGCTTCCTTCATTAATCCACCTGACTCTATGAATCATACAGATCAAAAAGGTTACGCACACTTTTAGTGCATTAGGTACAGATTTTGAGCACAATCGTATTAAGGTTTTCTTCACTACTATCATGGATATCAGTGACATTGACTCTCAAAACATAATGAAAAGTTGAGTGGTTACATTTCAAACCAAACATTTCCAAGCAACATTCTGCTTCCACTATGTTCTATCATCAAGGTTTGATATGAAATGTGGCCATGATATTAGCTGCTGTCTTGTCCCGGCTACACAGGAAACTGTGGAGTACTGCAGCCATAATTAATAATGACAGACCAGGGTATCTGCTTGTTTGTGAGCCGACAATCGGCACTCTTGTGAAATCGACAAGCTGATTATTAATTTCCAACAAGGATGTTAAGTTTTTGTCTGGCTCTGCAAATGTTCTCTAGATGCACACTCAAACACTTTGGGCTAGGCGTAAAGTCTTCTGTAGTGAGAGATATTGGTAATGTCTATTTATCACCACAGCATTTTTCTTTAAAAATGGCTGCAATAAAAACTAACACAAAATATCATGAAATAGAGTCTGATAAGAAATATTTGTGTCTTTTTTCCCATTTCTACAATAATTTGTCTCTATTATAGTTGGTGTTAAGGGATTGTAATGAAAGAAGTGCTAAACTCTACAACTACAAACTGAATGTCTACCACATGTTTCTATCACTTATTTGAATAGTTCAAGTTCAAGTTCAAATTTATTTCACCACACTGAAATAAACATAAATCTCACTTTCTTCAGTGACAGAAATACAATGAATATATGCAATATCATCCTGGTATTTGACAAACACTTGGGTAAATGTTAGGTAGATAATAATGTAGGTATGATTCCCTGTGAAATACATGTATGTACACCAGTTGTATTATTAATGATTAGTACAAAATTCTCTGCTTCAGTCTGATAGTGTTATCAAAATCCCCCTTTCTTTTCTTCATCTATACTACATACATGTAATCATAATAAAGACATGGCAACAATCATTGACATTTGACAGGGAACAATGTTGGAGGAGGGTATTGGGTGCACATGAGCTTGGAAATCATATTGGCAGTGCATTATTAGCCTGATTCAGATGGTGTCACATTTGGAAATATAAAAGAACAACAATCAGTCAAAGAACAGGGAAGGCTCTAGTGTAGGTTGATTGCCCCTTTATGGCCAGATGAAGCGTTGATTACTGTATGGAAGTCGTCAGGCATAGGAGGTTGCAGGAGACTTAGGAGCATCTAATTTGGCAGTCAATATTCTAATCAATCAAAACCCCATTTCTACCTCCCCTTCACATCTCATCAAACCTTATCATTCTCCAAAGACATGCTACTGATGAGGCAGCCATAGCCCCTCTTATCATGGTAGAATGCATGCCACTGGTATCACACTTCAATCTTTTGTTTTTATCAGACTTTCTCACAACTTGACTTCTTGCCATATATTTTTCCAACCTTATCTTGGGGATATGCTGTCAAAAACCAAAGGCTCAACATGCAACATGTACAGAATTTTTAAAAACATTTGACATATCAGTGTATATAAAGTTAGGTATGACCGAGAAGAGTAAACAGATTTTGAGGGGAAGGCATTTGATAAGACAGGTGTTCATGTCCTAAGGCAGTGCCCTTTTATTTATCTTTACCAGTGCTATTTGGCATGCACTGTAAGAGATAGCCAACTTAAACCAAGATACATTATCAGAATATCATCCACCCCAAATATTAGGTGAGAGAATATGAGGTGAGATATCCCCTGGCAAAGCCACACAGGCTACCAGGAGGAATCTCAAGCACTACTCATCGGGAGACAAGGAGTGCTGTGGTAAAATATTGACTAAGCTATTGATCCCCCATGAATAGGCAAGCCGGAGTGCCAGCTGAAATGAGAAAAAAGTGCAGGCTGGCGGAACGATCACAGTGAGCTCCTGAACGTTTCCCGGCCGGTAGATTTATTTGGAATGACAAAAAAAAAAAAAAAAAATGGGAAGCAAGGAATTACACATGAATTCACTTTGAAGGTGCCGTATTCCATATAAAAACATAAATGGTTCACTGCAATCTAAAATTCTGCTCCAGACTTGTTGGAAAAGGCTCTAGCCAAAACACAAATTTAGCTTGTCTATGTGTGTAGCATTAAGAAACCTTAGCTTACATCCCTATGTGTGCAGTCAGAAGAAATATTCAGGAAGCACTTAGAGGGAATTATGGTTTCTGAAAGAATCAGAACTCCTCCTGTTGAGGAAAAAGATTTCTGATTAAGAGCATCGTTAAGTTCATGCAGCAATATGTTCAAATTTGATACAGTCACAGTCACAAATGGCTTTTCATACTGACAATATTTACAAGGGTGAAAATGATAAATGTGTCTTAAATTTTCACGTGGTTTGGCCATTTTACTGCATTTAAAAAGTCTCATTTATTGATGTTTGTGCAACCTGTGCATGTTTATGGTCAGTGGGGTGTATGTCATTTTCTTCGCGAATAACATTGTTAAGCCCAAATGTGGAGAAAAAGAAATCGAATAGTTTGTGAAAGTAAGATGTACAGCAATAACAATATGAAGTAAGAAAACACATTCATGAGCCGGTGGGAACAGTCAATTATAATAGCTCTGGATCTCCTATAACAATTGTCCCTTTTGATGTCTGTAATAGCTTGCCTATGGCAAATACTCTTTGCTAGATCATCAAAAGTTGTGTATGCCGGCTTTCTATGGTCAAGCCATACATTAAGGCCAGGCAAAAATGGGAAAACAGCACAAATAATGATATTTGTCCCTAGACAAACATCTTCCCTCGCTAGAGATCAGATAACCTTAATGACGGTAGAAACCATTAGTGGATATCATTATCAAGATGTGACAGCTGGTGTAACCCACATTCAGTCTTTCATCAGTCTACACTCTCTCCATTAAGAATCATAAGAAATGTCTTTAACAAGCACCAGATAAAAAAACAACAAGTTTTCAAGGTACATAAAAGCTTGGTCAAGAAAGAGAACTGCAAACTGACAGTAATAAGAAGGAGAAAAACACATGTAGCAGATGAAAACTAGCATGATTGATGAAACACAATGATGAAATTTATTTTGTGAAACTAGTCACAAGTCTGTATTTTTTTTCAACATTTCTGTGCAAATAAGAACAAAACCTGCACACTCCTCCTTAGACTTTAGACAGGGAAAGAGAAATATATTGATATGTGCATATGCTTTCAAATGTCAAATGTGTTTTATTTCAAAAGTGATAAAAGAAAATACAATGGTATAGGTACAACATATGCCCAGTATGTTTATGAGAGCCAATTTACTGATATTGTTCTCATATCACTGATCTAGTACAATGTTCTTCTCTGTCCTCTTAACGAAGTCCATGGTTCAGCAAGTTCAGCAATGATGATTTTTATAAAAAGGGGCATTGCTAGAATGTTGAAAATAATAGCAGCAACGCTTGGATGGAAACCTAATTCATATCAAATGAAGTTCCCTTAAGAAATATAATATAATTCATATAATGATGGAGAAGTGATCGATTCCAAAAGGGAAAAATCAGGGCACCATCAGCCTGCACTCTTGGTCTGACACCAAACATCGTGACAAAAAATGATGCTCATATGTCAAATTTGCAACTCACAAGATCAAATTCTTTACACTACAAGGACTGAACAGTCATTTGGTTGTTTATTACAGATGGTATTGAACAGCGAGAGGGGCTGTGTTTCATGAGCTGAGATGACCTAAATCTTCTCACTTGCCAATAATGGGGGCTTACACCGTGGAATTATGGACACGCAACGTCGAGCTGAATGACCCAAGAATGAGGACATAATTGACTGGGCAGTGAATGCTATTTGATTGGAAAATTCATAAAGTGTTTGAATCAAATCAACTATAAAGAGATGGAAAATACTCTCATACCCCTCCCCCCTCACCCCACACACTACTACAAACTACTCAAATCCGTTACTATGCCTACTAGCTTACATCCTAAAGGTATTACAGTCAAGTTCAAGGCATTCACAATCACAGAGCTCTAATGAGATGTTTGATGCTTTGAAATCAAATGGTTGCCAAGAATACAAGTCAATAGAGTTTGAGAGATGCTTCGTTAGATATTTAACAATTCAGCTTAATGCAGAACACTTCTAAAGGTTATGGAGATTCTAAACAGATAGCACCTTCTATGAGGAAAACAATTATTAAGATTTGATAAATGCATATAACTTTGAATTTTGCATTAACTGAACTCCAGATAAGAAACTCTGTCCATCTACCAAGCTAAAATAAAATATGTGAGTGCAAGTTGTGAGGACGAAACTGAAGATACAAAAATAGTTTGGGGTGACGTATGTTCAACATTTATTCTGTCATATTCAAATTTGTCTGATTAGCATTTTCCACTTCAAATTGAAAATCTTTCATTCCTTTCATTTGATTTTGAAAAGCAAATATTGATATCTACTGTAAAACCAAAATGTCCATGTGCATGAAACTCTCCTGAATTTTGGGAGGAGCCACAATTTGCAAAAGTAAAATGCATGCCAAAGTTTTTATCAACACAATTCAGTACCTGTAGGCCTACTGTACTTGAATACTTGTATTTTTTTTTTTCGAGAAAGTTTCATGTCATGAAAAAGGCTGTCAGCTCCAATTTGAAATGTTTCTGGTTCTACATTATTTTATAAGCTCTTCTGCTTACAAATGCTATCAGCTCATTTCCCCTCATCTCAACCTAATGTCTGGCAATATCTTGCAGTTTCCTTTCATGAAAAAAAGTCATTGAGTCCATTCCTGTCAACTCGCTCTATCATTCAATAGCTGACATCGCTGAAGGGAGCAGACATCCCTTTGAAAGCTGTTAAGCATTCAGTCAATGACCTTGTAGCCTCTGAATGAGACAGGGTAAACTAATATCCATTTATACTGAGCAAACAGGCAGTACGAATGTGAGGTGACCTTAGGAGGTTGTGCCGTGTCTAACCTCCCTCCTCCCTTGTCAGTCAGTACAAACTGTCATGAGACAAAGCACAAACATAAGGGGCAAACAAAACGTGAACACGGAATAAAAATCATGCTAGGCCATCTAAGACAAATATGGAAGAACCTTAAAACATCATACATAATCTACATTACAATAAAAAAAAAATACAACAGAAGATTGGTCTAGAAGGGTGTCTTCATTGAAGTTACTGTCTTTTACAGTATGTCTCATATACTGGGGTGTCATCATATGCCACTGCTAACAGTGACCAAATATCAGGTTTCTAACATCAGGAAGCAAACTATGTTTACCTTTGCATATTTTCGTGAAGTGTGATAGGGGCTAACAAGACACATTATACTATATTATAAAATGGGTTCAAGAATGTAGCCAATTGGAAGCGCTGAAATGAGTCACGTGTGCGTGCATTAATTTCTTAGTAAATGCACTAAGAAGAGTCTCTCTTCCACCTCCCTGGCCTCACATACGTCACAATGTTTACACTAGCAGTGCGCACTCAATCAGTTGTTGCAAGTGCGTCACGCGCTACTATACGCGCTGTCAATCCTGTAAACAACTTCTAGTTCGGGCCGCGGGCTGCCACAACAGCCGGCGGCCTTTCTTGTGCATAACACGTGGCGTACGTATACTCTTATACGTACGTACAGTACTTATGTGCGGGATTTCCGAGTGCGACGTGCGTAAATGTTTGGGACGAACATCTTCGGACATCTTGACTTTTGAGCGAGTGCTACATGTAGCTGACTGGTATTGACCCACAAAGGTACGTGAATAATGCTGTTAGTTTTGGACCCATTTTATAAAACAAATGATGCACAGGATTATTTCGTGGCGTTAGTGAAGGTGCGGCGCACTCTCGAGTATTGACAACGGTTGCAAACATGCACTCGGCTGCGCCTCGTGCATGTCGCACCATTGTCAATACTCTCGAGCGCGCCGCACCTTCACTAACACACTCTATCCTGTGCATCATTTGTATACTAAGGAGAAGAAGTAACAGAAGAAGAAGAAGAAAGAAGGAGAAGAAAAAAGAGAAGTAGAAGATATAGCAAAGTACTTATTTAGTGTCTGGGACAGATAATTTGGAGGTGAAAGTGGAAGGTACATGATAGATGTAGAGGTCTTACACTTAAACAAGTAAACATAATAATGCATAAATTTCACACTTGCTGCATAACGAGTGATGTCTCTTGTGAAAGAAAGCATGCAGTGCACATTTTAATTATCAGAGTGGGTCTGAGAGCAGGGAGCCTGAAAATGCTTAAATCTGAGCCACAAATGGCATTAGATCCCCCATCACTGACTGCTTGCCTGTCATCCATCACATCAGGATTGGCTTACGACTGCAGCTGAAAAGGAAAGACGTTTCAGGCAGGCTTTTCTCAATTCTCATCCATTTTTAGAAATACCAATTAGTCATGTTGACATTGAATAGGTAATTGTATATATAAACAATCCTTTACCATCAATCGCAATGTATGCAAGAATGGGAACCAACCATTTACCGGCCAATTTAAGCATGAATGGTGAGATATGTTGATGATTGTCCATGGTATGTGTGTTGATGTGTTAGGTTTCTCTATACTGGTCTTTCTGAGTTATTCATTTTTGTGTTCTCTTCTTTTTCTTTTTCTTAAATTAAAATAGCTAGCTATTCATTGGCTTATATGCATGACATGACCTAAATATAGCTGATATCTCATATTTCTCCTTTTTTAATTTTCTAATAGTAAACATGCACGAACAAATAATGTTTTCTCATGATGAAGCAATGCACATACAAGAATAATGATTTCACCATGAAAAAAAAAAAAATGACTGAACAAGAAAAGCTTGGCCACTCAAACAATACTACAGTCCGACCTCTCTTATCCAACCATGTTGGACCTGCATAAACAATGGGAGAAACAATGTTCATGTACATGTGCATGTAGATGCTGACCCAGTGGTAGCTGAATACATAGTGTACACAAAAACAGTAGTGAATTCTATATGCTAGTCTATGTATACTTGAAATTATAGGCCAGTTTTGTTTTTCTTTCAGAAATTGAACCTTTTTAATTCAAATTTAAAGCATGTTTCTGTACAGAAGGTTATAAGTAAATCATGTGAGATTTGTAAGAGTTTCCACTGAGTTTGAAATCCTTTTTTTTTTCTTCTTTTTTTTTTCATCTCCACTGCAGTTGATAGAGAAGTCCAGATAAGAGAAAGCCAGTTAATTGAGGCCAGACGGTGTCTATTCTTTTCATTTCTCTTTGCACAATACATCCTATGCAACTACAAGCTACAGATCAATACAAATCAAATGTCAACTAATATGCTCAAATTGAAAATAAAACTGAAAACACTACAAAAAAAAAAAGCTGAAGAAGTGGTTTGCATTTAAAAGACTGGATGTTATCAAGTGTGTGGGTCTTTGGGTGCACTCATATCAGATAAAAAATATAACTTTTTATTCAAGACAGCCCCATGCTGAAATACTACTCACTGGTAAACTGATACTGGGAGTTGAATAGACACCTTTAATAGAAGGCATTTCTACCAGTGTAGATGACCAGAGACGCATCATGCTAATGAAATATCATAAAGACATAATGAAACTAGAGTCCTCATTTTCCAAACATTAAGCATACATGCCGATCTATCCCATCCCCTATCTGCACAGCAGAATACTGACTAAGGACTTACTATCTGCAGCTCATATACAACCAAGTATTAAATTGAAATGCCAATTTATCCCCTCCCCCATCTGCACAGCAGAGTGGTAAACTGACTGAGGACTTACTATCTACAGCTCATACACAACCAAATAATTGAAATAAAGTGAAAACACGAAGGCTGTATGATTGGAGGCTGTACTCCATAGTTCATCCGAGGCCTATAGAAAACTGGACTATTTCGTTCAAAGTGTGCAAGGATTTTACAGAGGGAAGTGTGGGTGAAGATGGCATAATATGTGGGTATATACACTTTCTTTTAACCGATTTAACAAAAATATTTATCTTTATTCCACTGTCCAACAAGCCCTACAGTGACATTTTCAGAATGGATAGCTAGCAATTGAATGCATGGGGTGCATGGTCAACACACCAGGGAGGAGCAATTCATAAATTGTCACACTAGCGTCATTATCATGGTTTCATCAAGACTGATTATGACTGAACACAGATCAATACACAGCTGTTTGCTTGCAACCATTCACATATGAGCAACTGGTATCGTTACATGACCTTGTGGAAAATTACCTTAACTTATTGGTACTTTCAGAATTTAATCAGCAACAGTTGAATCATTCCCATCTAATTAAAGGCCAGGTCCACATTTGGATGGGGGAAGGGTCGCTGTTGTTTCCATGACAACATGACAAACATCCCAATTGGCACTGTCATTATGAGTGAGGTGAAAGTGACATTAACCTTCACCGTGGAGCCTCAGTCAATATTGAGATTTCAACAAATACAGTGGGACACATCCCTACTTGCTGCCCTGAATAGATCGGAGTGATGGTGATTACGGTTTTACACTGAACATTGAGTGGAAAATATGTTTTTATGAATATTGATATATGTAGTATATGTGAACTCTGTGAATATCCCATCTATCACTCCCCTTTTCACTGTGAGTCAATAATTCCATTCTCACCTGACATATTTGGGATGAGCAGACTTCCGTGAAACTGACACCAGCTAACACTATTCTTTCTCTTTCCCATTTTCTTTCTCTCACAATCTCTCTTTCTTTCTCTCCCTCTCTCTCTCTCTCTCTCATCTCTACATCTCCCTCCTCTTTTTCTCTCCCTCTCTTTCTTTCTCACTCTCTTACCTAAAACAGAAACAGCCTTTTACCTTCACTACTGCCACTTATATTTTCTAAAACTCCAAATGCATGCAAGTTCCAACCATATCAAGAAATACTGGCTCTGAAGAATACCAAGTAAATTAACTATCATACTTACATTTTCACCTAATGACAGTAATTTAGTAGTCCACATAGACATATCTTAAATGGATAAAGGAATAGAGAAATGTACATGTTCTGTGATACACCAAAATATGTACCCTACAATATAAAAACAAAATCTAGTAGTTTCCCATGATTACAAAATGTACTGTAAATATACAAATTTTGACTTGATACACAGAATAAAAGACTATTGATACCTGCTTACATCTGCCAAAGTGTTGATGAGCTGGTGTATACTTGATGAGTAGAGTGATTCTAATACACTATATGCTGGTTGTTAAAAAAGAATGTCCAATCTACACGTTCTGTCAATATTTTAACTAATGATAAAAAGTTTAATATTTTTCAACAAGAAATTCATAATAGAGAAGTGGAATGTAGACATGCTACTGCTAATCTGACATTCACTTTGGCTTCATCAAGCAGATACAAATCACATTTAGCGTCATCCCTGATAATGGCTTATAAATGAACTTTCCTTTTCTCTTTACCTTTATTTCCTCTCTCTCTCTCTTGCTCTTTGTTCCTTTATCTTGTTTCTGCACCTGCACCTCTTTTCTCTCTCCTTTTTTTTTTTTTATATTTTCCTCATCATATAACTTTCCACATAAACCTGATGGGTAGCAAAGTCATTCTCATCAACGCAGTGCTGAGGAAAGAATATGATTACATGTCATGAATTTGGATGATTACATGTATCCAAAATTGTCTGTAGCTAGATCTTTTGAACAGCCATGCACACAACATTGTTAACCCAAGCTTGACGGCACTGCGATCGATGATTTATTGCGCATTTAGCTAAAGCAGCTCTTGTCCCCATAGACACGCGTAAATCATGCATGTTGATTCCAGCCCAGTGCACAATGACTTGTTTTCTGTCAATACAATTTGGGCTAAAAGGCTGTGATCTATTAGAATTGCTCCAGCTAGATGAAATGGTTCTGGCATATGAAACCTGCAAACAGAGAGTGTTGTTTAAATTACAACTGCTGGCATGTATAATATGACAACTATTTCTTGTCTGAACTGAAGACAATACAATGTCAAAAAAGTGACTGATAATCACAAAAAGTTACATAATTGTGTATTTTTGATGATGTGATATAATTATTTGACAAGAAACGTCACTCTTTTTCCATCACAGCGCAATAGACATTCTTTTTGCTGTTGCTCTTTGAAAGTTAGATCACACGGTTGATCTGCATTTTTGTACACACCTCTCGAAAAATAAGCAGAGAGTATTAGACAAAAGAGATACCCAATAACACTCTCTCTGCAAGCATTCGTGTTAATCGTAGTATTGTTTAGACTAGCATCATACAACAAGGTCTGTAATTCATATGACATGTGGATAAAAAACAATGACATGAAAAATATTGCTTAATTTCATATCAGTATTCCATAGTGATGGCTGGTATTATAGGAATTTTACATATATACTCAAAAACTTAACATGATGTGTTCATGTTCACACATCACCAGCTGACTGCCATGTATGTTTGGACAAAAATCAACAGTAACTGACTGAGCCTATGGGTATTGATCTCAATGGATTTTATTGCATGCACACAGGACTGATTCCACTATTTAGATAATCTACCAGCTTATCAATTTCCTGTTTTTTGGTAAAGTCAATTATCATTTATCTTTTAAGCTAACAGCTCTCACTTGCTACATCATATCCAATTCTGTATACTTATTCACCAGTATCTTCCCTAGAATGAAGTTTGACTCACAAATATTTCAAATTGTTTTAGTGTGTTCACTAAATCTTTCCATGACACAACCTTTCAGGGCAATGTCCTTTTCAATTCTGCTCATCAGAGCAAGCATTATATTTGTTTGTATGGTCAAACCTATCTATAGCAGCCACCCAAGGGAGACAAAAAAGTGGCCATTGTAGACAGGTTTTTAACATGCTTTTTCTCTCCAGGGAATTATTTTAGTGGTTGTATATGCAGGTGGCCACTACAGACACGTGGTCGCTAAGACAAAAAGACATTGCAATATTATCAAATTTTACTGATTACTGAAATAACTTATTCCAACTTCTTACTCGCTTGCTTGGGTGATGATACTAAAATCTTGAAAAATAGGAATGATATAATTACTCCAAGCAAATAGAAAAGCCAAATAGATGGTACATTCAATGACCAAAGTCACTGACCTGCACAATCCTTCTAACGAGACAACATACCAGGCATTCATGGATAGCTTTTATAAGAGAATCCTGCCATTCCAATATGCAGGGTTCAATAATGTTGATTTGTAGTTTTAATATCACACGCACACATGGTGCAGCCATGAGCAAGAAAGGTTGAGAGAGGTATATAAAAAATGAAAGTGAGAGGGTGTGGGATGCTAAGCAGAGGAGAATCCCTCAAATCTCTCTGACTTAGCTCCCAGGGGCAAAGATTTCCTTTCTCTCATCTACTAAATGGCTGAGGTCATAGCCAAGCAGTCTGCAAACTCATACACATTAAAGACTTAAGAGCCAGTAACAATTTTACGAGAGCCATTCATAATGTTGCAGTCAGACTTAGCATTGCCTAAAGCTCATTTATTGCTTGTGTTACAAATACAAGATTTAATCTCAAAATGACAAATATGCATATAATACATTTATGTATCTATTCAGAGCACTTATTTGTGTATAGTTTGTTTAAACAGGGAAGTGTCCCACCTCCCTGGTTTAAATAAGTCAAACATTAAATTTGAAGACAGAGTTTCTTCTTATGCTTATGCTTACATTATGCAGATGAAGTCAGCTTTTTTACAGGCTTTGGCCGTGGTCTTTATGTAATATTGAAATGAATTCCTTATCTCTTAATCATAAATGCAGTGTCTCACATCCCTTTTCCCTCTGGTCATAACAAACAATACGACATCTAATGTTATTACACTTAAAAATACAAATGAATAAATAAATGAAAGAAGATAGGAATTAAAATGTACAGTGAGATGTTCCAATAAAATGCATCCAAGGACAAGGTCATGAATAAACAAACATTTATAAAAATTGCAGGTATCTGACACCATAAAAGTTCAATGATATTAGTATTTTCTTCCTCTCTCTCCTTCCTTCTCTCTCTCTCTCTCTCTCTCTCTCACACACACACACACACACACACACTCTTGTGGGGATAGGCACATACGGAAGACAACAAATTTTTGCTTCACAGCAAAAAAAAAAAAAAAAAATCAAATCAAATAATATGAATAAACTATCCATACACTTAGACCCAACTGCATCTCATACTTAGAGCATAATATTTTCACTTCCACAAAAAGAGGGTTCAGCTGAGCAATGCTCAATTACACTGAGACAAATATAATGTGTCTCCCCACATAGCACACACCTACACACTCTCTGATCTCTTCCTTGCCTCTACTAATGTGTCTTGGTCAATATACTTTCATTAATGTTTGGTCAATAAATTGGTCACTGTGCACACCACAAAATCTGTTTGTCTTAGCTGCATGGAGTGTGGTCTAGCTTGCAGAGAGCATTTTACTTGGAGCCCTTTATTTAATTTGACTCTGATAATCCAATGAAGCAAGGCACACAGCAGATGACACCACTCTTTTCATTTAAGAGGTCTTTCAGGGTTGTTGTTTTTTTCATACAATTATGAGGAAAAGTACTGTTTTCTTTAAATGCAGGATTTGATTTCAAGTTTTTTTTTTTTCATTCTTTTCATTAGAATTCCAATCCACATTGCCATCTAATTATCAATTTCTTTTATCCACACATATTAAGAAATTGTTATTTGAATTGGAATCCAAACATAATTTCCATCCACTATACTTTTGCTGCATTAAACATTCATTATTTTGCCCAAGAAGACAAGTAATATGTTAACATAATGTTAACAACCTGAATTACTACACAGAAAAGGCTACATCAACAAACAAAAAACTATTTTACAATACATGGTTTGATCCTTAGCTAGCAACGAGAGGAACACCCTACCCCTACACATCATAAGCCAAAAAAAAAAAAAATTTTGAATTAATGGATATTATAGTCTTACAAAAATTTGTGAACAGAGCAGAAAATCATCTCTAGCCATATTCTAAATTCAAATAGTCTGTGTATGCTAAGTGTTAATCATGTGACCTACTTTTAAAATCTCTCAGAGGAACATCGTAATGTGCAAACCCAGCTTCTTGGTATAGAATTTTTGATCAAACTCCTAAGGCGTCTCTTCTTAATCTTCAATAAATATCTGTGTACACCATCACAGCCTCACTACTTCATGCCTGGGGTGAGATTAAACTCGTCTTGGCTGACAAAAGAAAAGAGAATGCAAGCAGGAAAGTAAAAACTCTCCTGAATTGGAATTAGTGGGGATTAATCAAGTTTGACGTATGTGGTGAACATTTCTGGAGGGATATTCATCCTTGAACAAGGGTTTGAGACTAAATGCAGAATATAACAAATGCATGTGACCTAAAACAAGCCAAACAAAACTAGATGAGAACAAAAAACAAAACAAAACAGCAGGCCATATTGTATATACTGTTACAATAGAAACCTTACTGAGTGATCAAACTTGTCACGATATTTTACATTTTAAAAATTCACAACTCAATCCCAGACAAACACTTTCTTCAACCATTCACATCATATATGCTCATTAAGAGAATATGTGGCATAAAAACCACACACATCATATATGCTCATTATGGGAATATGTACCATAACAATCACACACATCATGCTCATTAAAGGAATATGTAGCATAACAATAACACCTACAAGGTCATGATCAAAACAAAAAACAGCATGAGTCATGATTCCTTTATATGAATGTGGTGACACTGATATTGGCTATCACTCTTTGAATTCTGTTTCAGCCAGAGCTACATTTCAAATCATTATGTCATCTTGTCTTCAAATGGTTTCAGTATGCATACAAAGGTAACTGAAAAATCAATCAGAGTTGTCCCTAAATTATAGACCTTTATACCATGACAGCTTTAGTTTAACATTACCCATCAAAAACAAATTTTCTCACATTCTTATGATGCTTCTACAGGGATCATAAGTAATATCTCAAATAAACATGACTGTTGAAGAGAAAAGTGAGGTGAAGAGATTTTCTCTGCAGACTTGTATAAGGGTTAGATGGGTGTGCTGAGGACGAATTGTGGGCACTGCTAGACGTCATGGCCTTATCAAATTAGTGAGAGTACACAGTTCTAGTGGGTGGAGATCAATTCCAATTGAGTCAAAATAAATTGTTTCCATTTGACTGGCTGCAATCCATTATTGTTGCTCAATTTTCCAGGTAGACCCTTCACTCGCCTCAATGCAGGAAGACAACGATCTGCCAACAATGCAATTAGAGATTTACCAGACATCTTTGGTGGTCATAATGGGTCAACGACATTTCAAAATTCGATGAATATTGAATTATTTTCGGTAAAATGAAATTTGGTTGTACCTGTCTGTTGTTAAATAAGAAATGACTCAGAGGAAATTCTATACACAGACACAGACCAAACAGCGTTGGCATCACCTGCAAAAATTGTAGGGCATTAAGATGGGAGAGTAAACCAGTTGCTATAAATCATACATAAATTTTTCCTTCCAAACATCTTGCATCAACATAGAACATTCAATTGTGTTTTGTCATGGCTTTGATGAATAATAAAAGCTCTTTTGTCAAAGAAATGATGTGGTATATGTAACATCATATACCCATATTGCATACATGCATCCTATTAAATTGTGGTATTATTTGTCTTATGTTACAATTCATCTGAAAGGGTTTTTTTTTTTTTTTTTCTACATGGCAGGTTATGCACAGAGATATTTTCCCTGAAGCATTTGCACCAATGAAATATTTTTGATAATTTTTTCAATCAATGTCTATTTGATTAACATCATGCAAGACATTGAAATGTTAAGCTCGTAGAAATTATGACCTTAGTGGCCATATCTGATTTGAATCTTATTTTAGTTTTATTTGAGTTTAATTGATTTAAGTAACTACTAGAGGGGCACTGAATGCATAAGCAAGCACCTACAGGATCACCAATTGAGGATGAGACCCGAGTATACTCGGGCAGGTGTCTATGGGATATGCGTGTTGTAGCAAAACCAGCCTGTCCTCAATAGGTTAAAGCCCCTTCAAAGGAATAGGCAATGAAGAGAAATGTCTTGCTCAGGGAACAAATACTCCAGGCAGGGGTCTGACAAGTAATGAAAAAATTCCATGAGAATAAAGAAATCAGCTGAATACAATTTTCTACACATCTACAGACATCCAAAAACAAAGTGATAAAACAAAGCGATCGCAGTAACTGTAAAAGTGATTGATGTTTTGAAAAGTCGCGCGAAATTAACCACCCAAGGAAATGTTTTGAACTCGCCGCTTGTTACAACGCTATTGCGCACATGCACACATGAAGATTCCGCGCAATGTAGGTACAAGCATGTTATAAAGTACTCGAGAGATGGGATTTCAGGCAAGCCTGCATTTAATTTTTATTTCTATTTAATAAATAAAAGAATAATTGGATTATAGTTTGGATTTTCATGTGCAAAATAAAACATTTTTTGCCAACTGTGAATTCACAAATTTTGCAGACCGCGAATTTAAACACACACAAAAAAGTCGGCACCGATAGAAACCGCGAAAGTATCTGTACGTGAAAGAAACCACTTTTACAGTAGGTGGGTAACACCTTTTATTAGGATTGCCCTGTTTTGGGTATCTCGGCCATTTCAATACCAATTACATGCTCTTTCACATTTCATAAGAGGTTTCTCATTGTCTCATTAAAACATCTTCGAAACCTGAAGTTAGGTCTCAACCATAACTATACGATCACTTTAATTGCCCCCAACCCCCCCCCCCCTTCCAACAGCCACTTTAACACCCCAGAATTCTTATAACACCTATGATTAAAAGGAATATTAGTCAGTAGAGTTCATACACAGTAAGTGTCAAAAATGTAAGATCTACTTAAACTGCAAATCCTGTTCCCCACTTCTCCATTTTGACAAGTAATGAAAAAATTCCATGAGAGTAAAGAAATCAGCTGAATATAATTTTCTACACACTTACACAACATGATATTTACAGTGTAGATATAATAGAGACTCGTAGAATTGTCAAATAAAATGTCAGATCCAGGCATCGGATTGTCACAACTGAGTTCTTGACAGAAAATGATTTTCACTTCTGCCTCTTCACAAGTAATTTAATACAGACTAAACAAGTGCATGACTGTGGAGATATTACACATGGATTGTTCAGCCCTGCAAATTTGAACAGCAGGATGAAATGAATTATGTCAAACTCTATGCACATCATCTTCTGATCACACAAATAAGTGGAATGGGCAGGATATGTGAAACAAAGAGACTTACACAAAATCATAATCCCATTTCATGACAAGGGAAATGAAATGTTCAAAATCAAATTTGTATTGCAGTTTCTATTCTTTAACCCTTCATTTTCCACTACACCATCTCTCTCTCTCTTTCTATCTATCTATCTCTTTCTTCTCCTCTCATCATCTTCCTCTATCTATATGCCACATATCTATCACTGCTATCTTTCTTCCCATAATTTATCTAACCATTCTTTCTTGAAATGACAATTCTGCCCTTCATCAGCATCTCTGTAGCAACAAAGGTTCAATCAAACAAACAGGAATTAAAAGAGAAAAAAAAATAGTGCTGCTGCAAATTATGCAGTTTAGATGCTACAGTTGCCCAGCAACCGAGGTCACGCCCATCAAACATATTTCCTGGTTAGCAGCCATAGTGGAGACAAGATGATGGTAGCCTCACCTCCCACAGATGCCGCAAATCCTGCTGTTCAATGCGTATCAACTCACAGGGCTCCTTGGTAACCACGGTGGCTTGATGTGGAGTGTCATCCAGAACCGATTCTCCAAACATAGCCCCAGGTCCTAGCTTGCACACGGTTGCTGCTTCCTAAACAAAGAAAAGGACAAAACATGAAAACGCAAAGGTTATGTAGACACTGCGGACTCAACTAGACCTCTAGTCATAAACAAAACCGTTTCGCAGTCAACCTCGAATACATTACACTGTAGTCATATTTACAATGTTAGGATAAACCCAGGCAGAACACTTACCTCTTCTCAGATGAACATGATAATAACAGCAGCTAAAGCTTCTTGTATTTCCATACTCATTGTCACCAAGCAATATAGCACCAATTGACAACAATTATTCAACCACAACACATACAAACCATGCACTTATGCATTGTCACTTTATACACATGTATGTAAGTAACCTGCCAAAACCAAAGGAGTCAAAAGTCAGAAACAATATGGCATTTACAATCAGATTGTTGAAATTGGTCATTATCAAAATATATCTGTCTCCTGCCTATTAAATGATGGTGTACATATGGTAGTGTAGTTTTGGATATTTTGCATTTACTCAGGAGAATGTAATTAGAGAAAATATGTGTAGGTCTTGTTCTAAATTCCGAATTTCTGAAACCAAATTATGCTTAAACATAATGAATACCTGGATAAATGTCCACCCACATGAAACCCTGATAACTTCATTCTGATCACATTAACAGGCAAATCATAATCAACTATACTGACAAGAATTACTTAATTACTGAATAACATTCTATAAGAAGGAAAATGATATTTGCAACACATAGACATAAATAAAGACAAATAATGTATCGCGTCGATGATACCGATGATTTAACAAATTGATTCCAGGAAGGGGAATACAATACCCTTGTTCAAACGAGGAGAAATAACCATTTATCTGAACTCATGAAGGAATCATTGAAATATCCACAGGGAAGGCAGAGGAAATGTTAGGGAATCAACATTCTGCTGGAGTAAAGCTCTGTAAAATTAATACACTTTAGTTCCTGAAGTGATTACAGTCAGGCGGCTGCTTCGACGATACCCATGAGAATAGTATGTGCGTTTGTGACTGCGATTGACAAACCGATAAAATGCAGAGGTAAAAGCTCGCTCTGATTTGGACCCATATGCAGCACGGTCATTGATTGGTCGTTTGACAGACACCTGGTGCTATGCCTGGATGGACACTGTTGCTATTCTAAGAGCATACCAGCCATTGCTCACAATGAAATTCTTTCACCTTATCCTAGCTCTTTGCACTTGTGATGGAATGAAAACTTTGAAGGTGGTTTTCTTGTAGTTGTAACACTGATTTTCAGGACCACTCTACGTAAGATGCTTCTCTTATGAATTCATCTTTTCCACAGAGTTATGAAATAAAATTGTATTGCTTACTTGTTTATCTAAAAACAAAGTTGATATTATTATGATTGTATCCATGTTTTATTGAAACATAATATGTGATTCAAAGTTCCTTAAAATACTATGTACTCATGCATGTAAGCGTTATGTAAGTGTATTGCTTTGTATCACTTTATGTGAAAATAAAATCATTTGAATTGAATTGAAGATCTTCTTATATTTTCAATATCTCTATACAGGAGTATTTGTATGAATAATGCTATGTTTCATGTTAAAGAAGAGGTAGAGGAAAATAGCATCATGTTATTATCAGAATATATGCTACTCCTCACTTCAGTTCCTCTAATTGTACATATGAATATCAAACATGATTATTTATCATATTCACTCAAAGACTGAAGCCATTTTACAGGAAGCAAAGGTGTGGCTTGTTCAAACTTGGTATGATGCCTCTTTGCCAAAGTCATGTGATCCCCATCCTGTCCTAGTCTTCAAATTTATTTCACACAATCAATGTGTCTACACCTATGCAAAACTGTGTGAATCATTAGCTCTCTGCTTCCTTTAGAGAGTATATTGAGAAAAGCTGCTACCTCTTGAAGACTAAGACGTCAATTTGAAATTAAGCTAGGGATACCTCAAGCACTGATACAATGGACTAATCAGCATGCCATATTTTTCTTCTTATAGTCCTCATAGTCATGTTCTCTCAGGATAAATATGGAGATTTTCACTGGGGAGTCATCAATTGATTATTTATGAATTCTTTCTGCATCTACCAATATTCAGGGAAAACAGTCATATAAAATTCATGAAAGTGGAAATATAAAACAAAACACAAACACTACAACAGAACTCTTTGCTATTTGTATCAATCCCTGCTTCATCCATGGTTATAAAAGCATATTCTTTCATTAGACATCCCTGCAAATATAATAAACCATTTTTTTTTTCACAGTCCAGTTTTTTGTTAGAAGTTACCATATAGGCATAAACAGGTATGAGGGCAAAAACAAAAACAAAAAATTTGAAAAACTCAGAAGAGAATTTTTTTTTCTAAACTCAGAAGTTTTACTACATGCTTTGACAGTGCAAAATGCTCACTCCCTGGCATGCCAGTTTAATTCTACTTTTTGGTCACATGACATTCACCCTCATCATGGTTCTCCTGCCCACCTGTCTACACTCAAAGCCAGTGACAAGTTGTGCATAATGAATAAGCACTACCCCTGTAGGCCTACTTACCAAAAACTCTGAATATTTAGGGGGGTTAAAACATGCATATTCCTTTTAAAAAAAAATTAAAGTTTGAGGGGGGTTCAGTGTGAATGGTACATCAAAAAAGTCAAGTTTTTTCCAATAACATTTCTTTGCAAGGTCATTGCCCCCTGTGTTTAGCTTTGCAGTGGAGTCACAAATCTATTATGAGTTATTAGATCTAACATAAGATGGGTTGCTGACTGCTGGAAGAGGGTCCCATCATGGCATTACCAGAGTTATTTTCCTCTACTTCCCCAAATGGGCATCCATGCAAAGTCTTCATACTTTCATCAGGGGGATTCCCATTACAGTTGCAGTTAGATGAAATATATATCTCTGGGTTTCAATCAATATCCATCTCCTTTTATTTGCATGTTATATCAAGAGTCAGAATTGAAGTTCTCTGCACAATTTCTTCCACAGAAATGTGATAATACAGAATTTCTGTTTTGGAATGCTCATGGCATATTACTCTCATAGAGAATCAAATTTCAAATGGAATAAATATCAACAAACCAATACAATTCCTTTCCACGTGCATCTAATTCCACCAATACCTACAGGTGTTGGTAGAGGATTCAAGTCTAAATGGCTTGTAGCCAGGTGCTAATCAAGTTCAATACCCTGGCATTCTGATGGCCACGATTCCCTCTCCATTTTGCTCCAGGCAACATACCAGTGATAGATGGATAGGCCACAAACCACAGCCCAGGAAGCAATCTCTGCACAAGGAGGCTGTACAACGTGCTACAGGGCAATAGCAAGGTCATAGCTGGAAATGTCATCACTGGAAATATCATCACAACAAAGCAGAGAAAAACAACAATGTTTGGAAATGTGCAAAGAGACCAATTCATACAACACCAATAATGCCATGGGAGTTTTAGAGTTGGCCAGTGGCTTACATGTACATTCAATTTGCAGCTATGCAGCATGGTTCCATGGCATACATGCTCCATCGGCCAATATGCTCGGCCAATATGCTCAGCCAACAAGTGTTCAAAAAAAAAATGCAACAAACACCCCAAGGAATTTGCTATGCCGATAATTGCTCCAGAGAAAATGGCTCAGCCAACATTATGGCAGTAAGATATTTGCTTCACTGATATGCAAAACTAGCTCTGTCAATAACTGCTCTGAAGAAAATGTAAAACCAGAAATTCTTGAGTGCATGAAATTTTCCCAAATTTTGTAAGCCAAGATCCCCAAAATTAGAATTCAGGCAAAAGTTCTTGTCTGCACGATATGCATTGAATGCCACTGGCAATTTGCGAATATTTCTGGTTTTAGAGTATATGCGTGTTCACACTACACAAAACTATTTGTAGTTTCACTACCTAGTACTTGAATGAAACTTCAAGAAGCTTGTAATATGATAACAGATCCGCTCATGTTGTTTACGCATGCATGAGTGTATTTTTGGCATTTTTTTTTTTCCTGCAAGAGAACAAAAGTACAGGTAGTTTCATTTCACTAAAACTCTGCCTATAGTTTTAGTAATGTGTCTATGGGCTCAAACTTAGAATGGAAGTTAATTGGGAGGCAAACTACATGTAGTTGACATTTACTCTGTGAACTAACACATGGCTCTGCTCCCCATCCATCCACCATTAATTTTGGTAGTGTACAGTGTTTGTTATTTTGGAAGTGGTGTTTATCTGTTTTTGTTTTTGTTTTTGTTATTTGCTTTTTTGTTTCTCAGTTGAGCTGGGATGAACCGCTACCAATTAGTATGAGAACTACCTCCATCCTGCCATGTGTTTGTCTCGTAACCGTGAACTGGAGTGTTGATACTATGTTTATTGAGGTGTTTATAGCTCAAGTGATGATGATGATGATGATGATGATGATGTTCTGAATGTTTGGCAAAGGACAAAATGATGTGATTAGCAACAGTAATGAATAATTACTGATGCTAGTGTCAAAGACAGCTTGCTGAGCAGGCATTTCCTTCTTTCCATTTCTCTTCTCGCCTGTCAGGACTATAACTCAACCAATGAAATTGATTTTCATATCACAGGAATGGGCAAAATCTCTGCTTTCTGGAGCAGCACATTCCAAGTTTGTGTGACCTTTTGTTCCTGAGATATGCCATGCTGAAGACTTGCAAGATGGCAAAACATGCTCAAATTGGCAAAATTTAGATTGCCAGTGACATATTGAGTCATAGGTACACTTCTGATCGAAAGTGACAGCAACAAATCTTACAAAAATGATATGATATCCACATTTATGAATAATCCTTGAAGTGTACACTTTCAGAGTCTGGGCACCCAGATTTTACCACTTTTAACAGTTAAAAGTTAAGACAAATCTTATGGAAAGATGTGTAGATTTAATTTTCACCAATTTTATGTGTTGCAATTTCCATGCACAAGCACAGTTACACAGATGATCTGAAGTTTTCAATATGGAAAATCTCTAAGCAATAGAAAATGTTTAAGTGTGCAAATGGTATCATTATGCAAAAATAATCACATTCACAAAAACAATTAGACCTATATCCACCTTCAGCACAGACTGTGTTGTTGTTGTTTCTTTCTTTCTTTGGATCACATTTCATATCTTTGATTATTTTTATCTCTCACTAGTTTGATAAAAAAGCAGTAAATTAAACATCAAATGTATCATAAATTATGTATAATTTTTATGGAAAAATTCAGAAATAAAAATCAAACTGAGCTGAAGAACATCTCTATTTATAAAATTTAAGATGAAAGCCAATCAGTCAATCTGAGAACAGTGAAGTGCTTCCAAAACACCTGCTCACCAAGCTTTAAGAAGGTCAACTGGGGGTAAGGCGGAGTGGATTGTGGCTTCTCACTGCCTGGTAATGACAGTAGAAAACAGACATGACTTTCTTCTTTACCACTCTCAGTGCGATGATTTGTAACGTGAGCGGCACAAAAGGAAAAGATCAATGCAGCGGTAAAAAAATTTGTAATCTATCTCTACCACAGGGGAAGATAAATTGACGCAAACTAAAAATATGTTGTCCAATTTACATGGGGAAGTGATAAATCAATGCAGTATTAAAATGTGCTCTCTAGCGTTGACCACGAGGGGAAGATGGATCAATGCAATATTCAGTGGATATCGTCCCTTCCAACTTAGGTAGTCCTCTTACCATCTAAAGCCGCTTTTTTACATCACTCATTTTTCTCTTTAGAAGGGTGCTACAAATCCAAGTGCTCACTTGCTTGGTGCAAGCAAGGTGAATAGGCTCTGGATTGTTAAAAAGTACTTGGCCTTTGTACAAATGCAAACTTGGGCAAATGGGAGAAATACTTTGTGCAACTGTCATCATATTGTGGCTATATTTTGTTGTGCTCACATCAATAAAGCTCGCTGGGCTTGCTTTGGTCATTCAAACACAAAAACAAATGTGAAATTTAGAAAGAATATTACCAAATTC
Source organism: Diadema setosum (assembly GCF_964275005.1). Lineage (NCBI taxonomy): Eukaryota > Metazoa > Echinodermata > Echinoidea > Diadematoida > Diadematidae > Diadema > Diadema setosum. The sequence goes on along the minus strand of NC_092704.1, from coordinate 19,243,831 downwards.
TAGAGGTAAGTATGCAGATGTATGCACAACACCATACTCTGTCATTGGCAGGGTATCTTTACACAATATGGCCAAATACAACAGACAAAATAATATTTCACAGTTGTACCAACTCAATACTGATATTTGTCTCGATCATACTAATGCATGGCAGACAGAAGACAAAGCCCCTGATTGAGAAAGATGTGGTTTTCAGACCAGCTTGCACTTCATCGATTCACAGACAACTTTATTCCTTCAACCTATTTTTTTTTTCTTCTCAGTGTAGTCCAGTTTCTTGCCTCTACTTAAGTCATTCTCCCTTTCATTCTAAGTAGACAATTCTTGGCATCATTCTGATACCCTTATCCGCATCCATAACCATGACAACCTTGTCATAAACAACCTCTCTGTCTGCTCTCCATCAACCAGGTTTCCATGGAAACACTGTCAGTCTGAGAGGATGATTTATAACTCTTGTTCCTTGTGCACCAACCTGGATTACCAAACAGGAAACTCCAGCATCAATTTGGCCACTGAAGTGGGAGGTGATAACACCGCTCACACCACAAAACTCAGGTTACTCAATTTAGGGAAGGATAATGTCACCGGTGAATGTTAAAGAGCTCCTACCTCTTCTGTACAACCTTCACATATTAAAACAAAAACCATCGGTAAATCATGTTCAGCATGACGTAATATACATCCAGTCCTGTGTTACAGAGTCCCAGTATGACTTAGTAAAAACAGAATCCTTTGTTTAAATGGATGACTCTACTACTTACTTGTAGTCTAGTACAAAGGTAGAAAGAAAAATGAAAAGTATAAACTAGGTGATACAAACAGGTTGGGATTAAAGAAAAAACAACATTAGGACACAAAGGCTAACAACAATCTCAACTGACTGAGAATCATATGTCATACAGTGAATTACGACAACCTGTCCTAGTTTTATCTATGAACAAGCACGAAAGATGTGGAAAGCCAAGGAAGAATCTTTATTATGTTCCTGTTTTCTGGATGAAACCAAACTTGTTAACATTATATAGATACGAACTGGCAAATTTGATTTTCTTCAAATAAAAATATCATATTGCTAGGAGAAATGTTATGTCACAAGCCACAATAGAAAACTACTTGAATTTGACACTGGCAATCAAGAAGCAATTTCTATTACCACAAACCAACCTGTAACCGATCATGTATAAGGTTTCATTCTAACTAAGTAAATTACATATTGGTGTCTTCTATTTTGCATGATATAGCCATGTATGTTAGGCAGTACAGACCCATATTTTCTAAGTATTGGAATCAATACAGATGTTGAATTAAGATGAATGCACAAGAGAAAGAAATTCACTGACAATAATAATTTGTACTCAACTGGGTTACACTTACAGAAAAATAGATCAAGTTTGCAGTGCATTTGATTTCCATCATTTCCAATAATAACAACAGTATACATATCATGACAAGTACACATGTACAAGAAAAAAAAAAACACTAAATAGAATCAGGAGAAAATGTAGTTAGTAGAATAATCACTCAAACAGAGCATTAAAAAAAAATTGCATAAACACAAGCTGCATTGTACAAAGAAAAAGGAAAGCCTTGTTCCATATATATTTCTTTACTGCAGAGAACATAAGATGAAAGAAAGGAAACTAAAGAAGATAAACAGAAATGAGCAGACAACAAAATGCAGAGACGGGAATTAGGTAACATTTAAAGGGAGAAAATACATGGGTTAGCCACCATTCATCATTTGGTATACATTAATATTTGCATTTAAACCTGCTTGATACATCAATATTACACACATTCCAGAATATAGCAATGCAGAAATATCGTTATTTCACAAGACCTAAAATTTTTTCAGATAAGAAAATCTATTCAGGAAGAATTGTATTTCTGATTTTTTTCAATTCACAGGAACATCATATAAGGATATCAACAAGGAATATGGAGACTCTCATAAAGCAATTGAATTTGACGAGAAGAGTGACTAAGCAAGGTATTGTTAATTAGTAGTTTTCATGCAATTCTGTCACAAAATGAAGCAGAGAAAGAAACTCACCTTGTCATTACATGTCTCCCTCACCTGGACTTCAAGTGACCCACTCAAGACTGCATACCAATTGATGCCAAGATCTCCCTGACGAAATACTGCTAGGGTAACAGAAAGAAAGATGGTGTATTAGAAATATGACATTCACTTTCAATATTGAATTGAATTGAATTGAAATAAACTGAATTGAATTGAAGATGGTCTGTATCAAAATCTGACTGGCAACCAAAGGTCAATTTGCACAAAATACATTGGCATAAAAGGAATAATTTCATGTACAAATTTCATACAAATAATATGAGTACACTTAAAGGAAAGTGTTACTTAGTGGGATACTTCAAATCCAACCAAAGGTAGGACTCCTGTTCCATATTTCTGAACAGCTCTTTTTCTCTCCTCAAAATTGATGTAACTCTGTTCATTCACGAAGCATAATTATAGTCTTGTTCATTATGTACTGATAGAAAGATAGATAGCTGGGCAGATGAATTAAGAGATGGATTGACAGAGATACATTGATATATCCCATCTATCATAATCTATTGTGCACTATAATTATTGATGATGATATAATAGGCAGAAAAATATTGTTCAAAATGGGAACTTTCTACAAAATCTTGCAGTAGATTTAGATATATTATATCAATTATGAATATTTTTATTCCATATTCCTGAATAGTTTCCTTACTTTAAATCTCCTATATACATGTAAATCTCCCCTTTTTCCCTATCAATTTCTGTATCTTTTCATATTTCCATTCCCCCCCCCCCCCCCCCACATCCAAGCTGTATCTATCAACCTTGTTTCCTTGACAATGCCCAAGGTAAGTCGATCCTTTTTTTTTTTCCAATGAGCATTTGCTGCATATATGTATTATGGTGAGTATCTGCAAGAGTTACTGGTCTGGCCACATTCAAGAAGTAGTGTAACTTTCCTCACGTGTTTCTTGTTGACTGTGTGTCCTCTCTCTCTCTCTCTGAGAGGTGACAGAAGACTCAAAAATCAATAGGAGACACGGGCAAACATTTTGTCAGCCTTGCCCTCAAAACTTTTCTTCTTAAACTTCATTAAAACTCAATTACCCTGGAGTCAAAATTGTTACTGTGAGCACATACAGAGCCTTGAATTGATTGAGTGCCAGCAAAAGAGGATAGAGAATCCCCAGCTATTTCACCTGCTGAAGGAAAGAGAGATAGTAATGCCACAGTGTGCTCAGTGGCAGGTGGCAATGGGAATAGGGTGCAGCATTTTAAGGTTTGATTAGGAATTTAAAACATAGACTGAATTGATGTATATAATGCTGAATGTTACATTCATATGTAAATTGGGCTTACAGCCACAAAAGACTGTATGTCTGCAGTTTTTTTATATCATTCACTGCGTACTTGTGTTAAAATTTAAAAGATAAAAAAGATAAAATAAAAAACAAAAAACAAACAAACAAACAAACAAACAATTTAAAAAATAAAAAGATAATAATATTACCTGACTCTTGCCTCTCTTTCTGATTTGTACAATTTATTATTTTCTCCGTGATTAAACATATAATTTCAAAAGAAATCATGTATGGGAGTAAAATTATATTATTGAAAAGAAAATCACCTATGCATTTGGACAGGATATGCAGTTTGATACATAATAATCATCCAATTCTATATGACTTTCTACTTCTACATGAACAAGTATCATATTTCACTCTATGGGATTGATTTAATAAAACTGAATATGGTACATTACCAATATTACACCCTGGAGAGATCCAACACATAAAACCTGTTTATTGCAGGAATCTTCATTATATATAATATCACAAAAAACTCTCACTGTAATAACCCAAAGAAGGAAGTGAATGTTTTCAGGGATAGGAAATGCATGCCTCGATAATGTTGTTACAGACCCTCTATATCTCAGCCTCCTATCTTGTTCAGTCTGCGGATGGTTTGCTTTGATCTCTTTGCTCCTCCTTTCAAAGGATTCCGTCCTTTAAGTCAGACAATCTATGAATGTACTCAGCACCATTGACACTAGCTGCTGGCTATGTCTGACAGCCAAGGCCCTTTTATACATCACATTCAAAGTGACAGAGATAGCCACGGACAAAGACAACTGGATCACAGTCTACACAGTCATCCTCTTTTTCCATACCTTCTGTCAATCTTTCCAGCCGAGACTTTTAGGAAATTGTAAAGTATCTACTTGATAGAGATGCATATGGTGTGACTTTCTGCTGAGCAGGCTAGTCAGGTACAGAAACAACTAAGAAGATGGTTTCTTAATAAAGGTTTTCTTAAAGGCAAGGCAAGTCTATGGTTGGATTTCAAATATTTCATGCATTTGTAGTCAGAATATTGCCACCGGTTTGAATATATAGGTATATGAATATATAGGTATATATGAATATATAGGTATATATGAATATATAGATATATAATTTCCTCATCAACACAGACACTCAGGTAAAGATTAAGTAGATAATAATGTAGGCATGATTCCCTGTGAAATATGTACACCAGCTGTATTACAAGATGATTAGTACAAAATTCTCTCCTTAAGTCTGATAGTGTTATCAAAATCCCCCTTCCTTTTCTTCAGCTATACTACATACATATTATCATAATAAAGATATGACAACACTCACTGATATTTGACACAGTCAAAATGAAACAGAAATTATGGATTTACTTTAAGTCTTCTTCATCCCTTTCCTCTGGTGCAAAATAGTCCATGAAAGGTTTTAAAATCTTAATGCCACTCTATTCTATGATTCAGCATATCTCTGTGATAAGACTTAAACCATTCCACGCCAATGAGTCCAAAGTGCTCAAATTTCATACACATACCTATGGACACGAAAATAATGTGGCACACAAAGTGTTAACCCTTTCTCTGCCAATGAATCAAATGTGCACAACTCTCACATGTAAACCTGGATGATCAGGTAATATCATTGGCATGAAGAGGGTTAATCATGAACACTGCTCACCAATTGTAGGTTAACAATAGAGAAGTAATTAAATAAGACATTCCCTTCTTGTCTAGTTCAGAACTTTCATATATGGAATTCAGATAGCATATAATCCATAGCCGAATTTGCACTTTTAAAACAGCAGAATAACGATTGCGTTACCCATATCTCACAATTTTTTGCAAGCATTTATATGGACAAAGAGCGGGTTAGCAATCGCGATCCAAACCTCTAGGTTTGCAAGCATTCACAGAGACAGAAATCTCCCACTAATTGGTGCTCACAGTACGCTTCACTGCATGCGCTTTGCCCTTTGTTCTTGTATGTCACAGTAGTATAGTACACATGCTGTTATTGTGATGTGTGCTTTGAATGATGGGATATAAAATCTCAAGATTATTATATAATAAGTGCAAGATTTCATGGAAATTGCATCGCGATGCTGATCACGATAAAGGGTGGGATTTTTGTGTCCACACAGGTTAAAATCTCGAGGTTTCGATCACTATGCAAATCTCAAAATTTGTATCCTGCTAATTCATGCACATGTGAATCCCACTCATGTAAAACAAAACAAAACAAAAAAATCCCCATAATATTCATACTGCAAGACATTCATATGATTTTAAACAGAGAGAGATTGAATGATACTAATAAAAAAAAAAAGGTTTCATGTTGTAGTCTGCTTCAAGCTGTATGACAATTGGACTCAAGCAACTGGATATAGTGGCAGATCAGTACACATTAATTATCCAACTGCCATAAGCAGTGGCGGATCCAGAGGCGCAACTAGTGCACGCCCCCCCCCCCCTTTATTTTTCGTCAAAAACAAAAGAAATAAAAAGAAAAAAATGAAATGAAACCTGGAAGTAGCACCAGAAATATTAGTTGCAGCCCCCCTCCACTTTACAGAATTCCTGGATCCGCCCCTGCATAAGTAGATCATTTCTCCAAAATTAAAGGTTGCAACTCTTTCTTATATGATATTGACAAGGAATTAGCCACAATTGGGTTATGAATATACCACAATAAAAAAAAAAACCAAGCACACAGACCAAGATATTTGTTTCACAGTCCCACAACTCTTATCAATATTATTAAGTATTTTTGTCTAACCTACTCTTCTTCCAAGCTAGCATGCTAAACTTAAAATCATTGCAATGTGTGCTTTATGATTCGAAATCCACATGCACAAAAAATTGTAGTTACATACTTACTGCAGATAGAAAGAGGTAGAAAGGTTCAGAAAAAGAAATGATCCTCCAGCTCTTCCATCTATGCATTTTGTTCCCATTTTGGGGAAATATAACCTCTGACAGTGGAGCAGAGAGCAGAATTTGGTGACATCTTTATCTTTACTGCCACAGCAAGGACATGACAAAGCAAAATGCTGCCTCACCACTATCCCCCTTTTTAAAGGTTACAAAAATAAAGTACTATAAATCAATGCAAACTTAAAAGAAAACCAGTGAAGTCAAACCAAATAAAATTAAAGAGACTTTCAATTTAAGCTTGACTTGCAACTCCATGTAAAGTTCTGAATGATTGCTAGAATCATGCCAGGCACGAATGAGTTAACCAGCCTGATTCCAGAGGTAACAGTTTTGAGATACTGTACTGTGGGGGCAACATCCTTAGATGCTCCTTTGTAGCCTTCTCGAGGACACAGAATGCAGGAAATGCACCCTATCTGTCACTGAGTGCAGCAACTTGAAATCTAAACCAGGCTTCCTGATAACAAATGAAGAAGCGTTCAAGAAGGTCTGCAAGTCAGGTATTCTTCTGCACAGGATATCATCAAGAAGAGTGCTCTCTGTTTACTAAGACCTCTTACAAGAAGAGGTTACTTGAGGTAGCTGATAAAGAAGTTGTGATGCTAAGCAAAGGTGTTTCACTTTCACTTCATCCGCCTTGTTAAGTCCCAGAAAGAGATAATCAAACTCATATGACAGTGACAGATAGATTGAGCTCATCATCTAAAGAGACACTTTAACTGCTTGACGCAGGAAGACTGATGCTTTTGAATGAAAGGTTGTATGCTTTGTTTGACGAAATTTTCAATGAAGTTCATCCTGGATGTGAATGTTAATAATGATTTGACATTGGCGAACAGATGACTTTTGGGGTAGTCTTTAATTCACACAATGACTGTTTAGCTCCTCTACTGGCTTTCAAATGTGCATCTGGTTGTGCATCATGGAATATAAATATGAATACTAGTAGATAAAATTGATCAGGAGAGAAAAAGATATATTTATAATCAAAACATATTGTCAGAATAATTCTCTTTGTCTGTGTATAAGACTAGCAGTCAGGTTTCAATGGACAGACAGTACTTATCATGGGTTATGGGAGGGGGTTATCATCTACCTTCTTTTTTTTTCGTAAATTGCTCTGCAAGAATCTGGTTTGAGTGATGGCTGCTTCCACTGGTCAGATAAAAATCATCTATCAACCCATGAGATTGCCACTACACTAGAAGTTTCACAGAATTCCTTGGAACAGTTTGTTCCTTAACACATACAGTTAAACTCGCCTAAGTCGACGTCGCATATGTCGAATAATCGCGCAAGTCGAAGATTTTAAAAAGTCCCAATTTTCCCCATTGACTTGCGTGTATTAATTCACTCACAAGTCGAATTTTTTAAGTCGAATACTCGCCTAAGTCAATGAAATTCCAAGAACACTTTCACGGAAAAAACCACTGAATTCACTGTGCCTAAGTCGAATATGATTTTATTGTGTAACAAATCACTGTCAAAATCACGAGACGCCAGTTTTTGTTTACATACAGTATTACCAAAAGAAACTTTTGCGTCAATAAACATTAACTAAGGCAAGCGGTTTCACCTGAATCATTATTAATGCAAACTAACTATCGGGAAAATTAACGTTTGTAGTAACGATGAGTAACGATCCTAAGTGCAAATTAACAATGTTTCGTTGACATTAACGATAGGTAACGCAAGAACTCACGCGAGATTTTGGTTTCCGTTACCCAGACATGGTGAAAGGACGACGTAGCCCCTGCCGAGTGTAGCGATCTGTGCCTTATTATATACCTAGCGGAGTCTTTTCGCGAATCGAATCACGATTTCCCGAATGGTTAATACGCGACCAGGGTCACCAAAAACGCACGCCGGGCCACCAAAAAAAAAAGCCGGATGTTTGCCTTCAGTTTTGGAAATGAACAGCGGTAACAATCGGCTCCATAAGATTCTAGAATAAATGTCAGATGTTTGCTCTTAATTTTTGAAATGAATAACTGTAATATTCAATGTGGATAAAGTGTCTTGCTGAAGGGCAAATATCGGGCACACCGCTCCAGCTCTCGGCTCCAGAGTAGACAACATACATGTACATTATACATGTGTACGTGTGGTGTAACTGTAAGTCGATATTTTTTCGACTTACGCACAAGTCGAAACTCGCCTAAGTCGATGTGTTTTGCTCAGTCCCGAGAAGATCGACTTATGCGAGTTTAACTGTATATGCAAAAGATGTATAAATATAACTGCATGTAGATGAAACATATGTTAACAAATAGACCAATGCATCTGGCAGAGAAGTAGCTGAGATATGATATTCTAAGTTAGATATGAACAAATCACCTATCTTTATAAACTCTAATAATATACTGTTTTTTATGCCGAATATTTCGTGAGGTTTTTATTTTCATGAAATTTGCAAGGCAGGTGCTAATTCCCGACATGAAAGTGACATGCACGCTTTCATTTCCCCATTCAGTACTGTACTCCATGACCACATATTTAACCACTCGCGAAATCGTTGAGAAGTCCTGATTCGCAAACATTTAGACTTCCTAAATATATGGCATGTACAGTAGTGATATTTGGACAGATTGCTTAGAGTACAGAATTTTTTTAACTTTTTCATAATAATTTGAATGCCTTCAGATGTAGTTGTAGCCCATTTGCTTTTTCAGGGTGTTATTCAGGTTGTCCACCAACTCTGTCTTGAGTCTTTTTTCATGTTTACGAGCAGCTCCTATAACTAATGCATGCAAACAGTGTACAAAATGGGTGAAAAGAGCTGATCTGAAGCTGAGGCAAGAAGCACATATAATCTGGAACCATTCCAATATCCACCTACTCACACATCACACACACAGGTTATTGTACAATAAAACTTAATCCCCACATATTATGATGAATGCTTCAATTTATATTCATATGACTTTCCAACATATCCTCACACTCTGTTGTATACCATTACACATCAGAAACTTCTTAGCTTCTACTGATAATTTCCAAGCTAGTCTGGGCTAAGTTTCAAGCACCAAAATAACACAGAGCTGTGCTTAAAGCATGGATTACCATGGTAATTATACTCAGGAAGACCCCTCCTTCTTGTTACCATGGCAGCGGCAGCTAGGTAAGCTCCTACTCCAGTCCCGTGGGGGTTTGGAAGAAAGGAACGCTCATTGGGGTGGGTCAGCAATAACCATGGTGGAAATTTCAGATGCTTCCAGCAGGTGTGTTGATGGGTGCCAACCACTCTCAGAAGCGGACAGCATCTTGGAGTGGGATAAGAGTGGTTGTCAAGGCAACAGATGACCCTTCCTACACAGCAGTGTAATCACTCAGTCATATGACATCTTATGCTAAGGAGATGATTCTAACATATGTACTACAAGAAGTCATCCTGTGTGATGATGTATTTGACCATGTGATGTGCTGAGAAATCCACTTCAACGCCCTGTAGTGTGCCTAAAGTTTTATTGGAAGCTAGTGTTTTCTCTGTTGGTGCTTTATTCCTGTGAAACTAGATTCATCTGCACTGGAAACTGGTAAATTCTGCTGAGCACTTTATACCACATTTGAATGATTTTTCTCATTGAGAGTAACCATACCAGGTGAAGCCCCTATCGATGTGTTATTTTTTTTCTAGTTCTTTCACCTTTTTTACTCAATTTCATGATACTGCAGCAGTGTTATGCGCTCTGCAAGAATTCTTATGATCATTATCATTGTTCACTGAAAGCTGATACATAGTTCTCACTTTTTGACAGATTATCTGTCCAGTAACATATATATAGTCCACACTAGCATTTCAAATTAGTTTAGTGAAATATGAGCATAAACAATATCATTAAATTTCATCCATTAATCCTTTGCCATGCAAATAGGTAGAAACTACAAACAGCAGAAATCTTAACACATGGTATACATGTATCTGAAAATGTAAGAATATTTTCTTACATTTGATTCAGGGTGCACGCAGATGCAAATGTGACATATTTTTTTATAGGGTGGGTAGAGACTCAATATTGTATCTCAGACTGTGCTGTAGTGTGTGTGGGACACCTGCTCTCAAAATATCCCAAATTCTGCCATATACTCAGACGAGTAGTAGCACACTTTTGCTCATTTATACTAGTATTGAGGGTCATTCACATGACTACATCAAATCTAATGACACACAATCTACAAATTATTTGGCATGAGGTATGGGATGGAGTAGTTTGATATATCATTGAGTGATTATGGTGTCAACTTCATTATGGGATATCATTTTTGAAAGATATGCTGGCCATTAGAAACCCATATTTCATATTAGATTGTATATATCTCACAATATCTCCAGGCTACATGTGTTTGCTATCATCATTAATGTACATGGTCAGCAAAATGACCAATTGGTAAACATTGTCTAAGATGAACCTGTTCTTCAAATGTTCCACAGCACAGCTTTGACATTGACAACTAGCTACTGCTTAATTCTGTGCATCAAATGAACTAAACTTGGTATTTGATACTGATGAAATATTTCAGCTTTGAACAAGGAAGGGATACTCCTCTCTTACTCAGCATTGGAAAACCATCTTCTGTCCAATCTCCAACAAAACGTGAAAGTAAAGTGCAGTTTGGAAGCAAGGTAGGGCAACATGAAAGCAAAAAGAAGTATTATCAAAAGTGTTTTTCAGTCTGCTTTCTCTACCTGACAGGGATATGAACACTTAGGACTGGATGATGTGCTGTGAAACTGAAATGGAATCATGTTACGGGACATGCAGTAACTGGATAGCACGGCACCCACCTCCCACCATGATGTGCCATTCATCTAATGGTCGGTTTCTTCGAGTCATTTTGCCACACCTCGCTAATGACATTTCAGTATAGGACTTACAATTCTCAGAGATTTTGTGTCTCGATATACACAAAGATGCCTCACCATGCAGAGACGTCTCAAATTGCAAATTTGATCTGGATGTGTTACACGCCCATTAATAGGATCACCAAATGGACACTGCAAATGGGGCACATTAGAGCTGTGGGTTGAAGTCGGCCGGCATAGTTTTCTCTACACACTGGTGAAAGTGATTTTAGGTAATGTCTTTTCCATCTGTCCGTGGAGCACACTTTGCCAATGTACTCTGCATTGATGTTTTCTCTACACAATTCCCTCATCTAACTCTCTGCCTAGCTCTGCAAACTAATGTGCTAGCTTCCACAATTTGCCTGAATATTATGTCATCTCACATTGAATGATACGAATGTACATATGAATCAGTTGTTTACACCACATGTCAAAATGATTGTAATCATTAGATAAGCAGACAATCATTTCCTGTGTACTTAAATATGGCACATGTTTTCATCTGTGTATATTGGTGTCTAGTAGTGTTTGAAGGTGAAATTCACCGTATTTGAGCATGGATGCACATAATCCTTGCTACAGACATAATGACATTATTTTCTAGGAACCAAAATCCCTGAAGCAGTCAAATTAAGAACAGAAAAACATCACAAAATCTAATCTCTTTTAACCCGTTGAGGATGGTTTGATTTTGCTACAACAAGCATTTCCCATAGACGCTTGCCCGAGTATACGCAGGACTCGTCCTTAACGGGTTAAAAAAATGTTGATTCTCGATCTTGAGCATACTAATTAAACCTTGGTTATGAGTACACCAATCACTATGCATCAATCATTACCATTCCACAGTATGTATTCCCAGCAACTTTTCTAGGTCTGAGTTAATATTAAATATCCATAAAGCAACCTGTAACACTGGCACCAGTCTGACAGTTCCAGACCAGAAAGAATCACTGTCGGGCCAGTAATGTTTCCGGAATTGCCAACAAGACCAGTAAAAAAAAATAATAAATAAATTTTAAGAAAATAAACATTAAAAAAAAATAAATTAATTAAAACAATTAAAATGACAATGTCGGGGCCAGTTAAAAACAACAACAGGACCAGTAAATTTCAGGTTCAGACTAGTGAAAAATTGACAGACTTGGGTATCTACTGGTCTGACAGGAACAGGTCATACCAGTAGGGAAAAAAAAAAAATGGGTTAGTGTGCAGCTTCCAAATAAAAATGACTGCCATGGAAACAGACCCAATCCATTTTGGAGTACTATGTAACAAGAGGGAAGGATTCAATAAAACTATTAAAAAATCAAATTTCTCTTCATACTTGTAGCATTAGTTTCAATGCATCATTTTGGTACCTGATCTAAGTTTTCATCTTCCAAACATATAACTGATTTGAAAAGATCAATGTTATAATACCGAAAGAGATAATCTTCTTTCCTATATTGCTACATTAAAAGAGATACAATTTTTTATTGGAAAGGAAATCACATTTGACTTTCATATGGAGAAACACATTAGTCAAGTTATCAGCTCCATCAAGAATTTGCTGAGGTGTATTAGGGACTTAAAGGTTCATAGAGATAAAATGCTGGAAAGCAAAAGCTCTTTTCACTAATAAACAAGATGCCACAGTGTTTAAAAGGTAAGAGGAATGGAGGAAACAAGCCTGCAATGACTGAGGCGGGGGGACTTGGTGTCAACACTTTCACTCTCTTTGTCCCTTCCCCGTCTCTCGCAATGGTCTGTTGTGGGGCAGGTGGTGGTTTCTTACCTTTCTTCATTTTGTGGAGGATGGGGAAAAGATGTCTGCTTTCAATGTATTGCCAACTTTCAGGAAAAGTAATTTGGGACGGCAAGTCATCAGCCAGTCCTTTGGGGGGCTTGACAAAATACAATTTCCTGTTTCATGGAAGTCTTTATGCCAGCATTGGTCAGCAGAGCATAGTTGGGTGACTGTTTTCCCCTTAGCTCCTGGGAAATCACCTTACACAGCAGGAAACTTCTCTCTTCAATTCATAGTTTTACTGTTACATATTATCTCCAATCAAGACAGCCCAAAGCACATCATGGTCAACAAATATTGATACTGCCCTCCTGTGCAAATCAAAAACTCTTAAGAGACAGCATAAATTTGAAAATGTGAGAGAGAAAAAATATTTCTACAGCCAATATGAAATTAATAACTCAAAGATTTACCTTCACAACAATGGCCAGTTAGTTTCTACAAAACATATCGTAAAAAGTGCACGGGTTCAAATGCATTATCAGCTGAATTTTGAACTTAAAATGTCAACATACTGGTTAATGGAAATTAGACACTCTTGTCAAAAAGATGAAATTTAAACAGTGAATAAGCTTATAGAATGGAAAACATGTCCATTACAAGAAGAAAATATGATGGATGAAATTGACTTCAAATACCTTACTTCTGTTGTAAACAACTGTCACTACTGTCCTAATCACATCAAGCCTCCCTCAGTTATTTTCTCCCACTTTGTGTTTTGCTGCATGACTGAAACTATTAGTACATGAAAGAGTAGCTGTACTATTTCCAACAATCAATTGCTGGTTGGCCCCCTGCACTATGGGTATTAGTGAAAGAGCTCTAAGAATAGATGACGCATTTTTCTTGTCATTTATTCTTATTCTTATGAAATGTAATAATAGAATTTATACATTCCTGACTATCTGTTTGCTCAATACTGATATCAAGGTCTATGATGGCAGATGATCTGTGTCATTACTTCTTTATTTGAGCACAGCATGATTGTCATGACACCATGCTATAAAAAACCGTTTGCATGATTTTTTTTTCTCTGCTGCATCTTCTCTCTTTCTGTCATTCCCTGCTTTTCTCTCTGTATGAATATCATATAGATGTATAAATGCATAAAATACATAAATGCACAGACAGATATATAGGCAGATAGATATGACAATGAGAGAAAGAGATGTACTTGCACACAAACATATCAAATTTATTTGATATCCTTGATTTTATGTCACTGATTCAGAAAACCAGTTTACATTGTGATTACTTTTTTCATGAAAGGCTTCCACATCATGCCGTGTCCAACAATCAGGTGATACCGCAACATTTACCTAGGATATACAAATCATGGATACAGTTACATACTGCAAGACATTTCCTTATTTTGCACCTTAGAAGCTCTTTTTCCATTTAGATTGACAAAAGCAGCCAGTAATCTCTTTACAAAAAGTATCCAAGGAAATATCAGGTCTCAATTTAAAAGGCTAAAAATCCTTTGCTCCTGACTGTCTCATGTTTGAGGATGAGGCAACACTCTAATATTGAGGAAGGATCGGATGTCACTCTGTAAATTCTGGGCACAGCCAGTTTTTACACCAAAGGAGAGATGGTTGCCATGACAACTGACAATCATTCATCCTCAACTAAGAACCAGCAGGGAATTGATGCAGAATAACTGTTTTTCTCTCTGACTGTGAAATAGATATTTGCTTTTCAATGGCTAAAGTATGTACGATTAGCATATTTCAACTACTTTAAAATCTTGGTTGCATATATACTTGACACACATTCAGAAAGAAATAAGTGTTTGTTCTAACTATAGGTACCCTCTACATCCAAAACACTTGCATCCAAAACAGTTGTGATTTAGTGTTATATTTTGAATCATATCTTTCTGATAGAGTTAAAGCAATTTACAGTATGCCTTATGACACAATCTTGCAAGAACATCTGATACTGGTTTAAAACAAAAACAAAAACAAAAACAAAAACAATTTGGCAATATGCATCATGACTGGGAGGGAAATAAACTTTGTTGATTTATGAAAACACAAAATTTAATAAAAAAAAAAAAACAAACAAACATGAAGACTGAGTTGCTATGGAGTTGTCATGGCTGAGTGGTTCAGACCATGTAGCTAGTGTTAGAGTCATACATGGCCGGGTCACAAAACGGATTTGATCCGGGTGAAAAGGAGCCGGAATTGTCCCAGAATGGAGGGTAATTTATTCTACAGTCACACACGGCTGCATTTCGAACCGGGTCCATAAGGAATTATAACCATATCGACCCGGTTCGAGCTGTAGAGACCCGTATTGACCCATATCGAACCGTATAAAAATCCACTTTTTAAATCCTTAACTGAATCCTTTTCGACCCCTATCAACCCGTGTCAACCCGCTTCGACCCATACCGACCCGGATGTAAACCTTGTCATCATCTGTTGCATTGAAGGCAATGCGGCATACGGTAAGGGTCCATACGGTTTTATGCTGCAGGTTGCAGCAGGTCGATGTGAGTCAATGCAGTTCGAACCGGGTGAATTCGGATATCAATACGGAATTGAAATCCGTGAGAAGATTTTGAACATGACCAAAAATTTTTCACCGCTGTATCGTAGCCCCTGGAATCCATTGGGAATTGACACGGGCTACGATGCGGCACAATGCAGGTCTCTACGGCTCGAACCGGGTCGATACAGTTTTAATTCCTTATGGACCCGGTATGAAATCCGGCCGTGTGTGACTCTAGCATAAGACCACTAGCTTCCTTGCAAGTATGAAGTTCAAGTCCCATCCTGGTAGTATAGTGCCCTTTGGCAAGGCACCTTCTCCTTGCTGCAAAGTCTTTTGGAGGAGATTGAAATCCATCAGTCCCATGTGTCCATAGGAGAGCTACAGAATTCACACATAAAAGAGCCCACTTCAATTCTCTTGGAAAGAGCAGGGTGAAATCCTGGTGAAGTGGTCAAACATACCAAAAAAAAAAACCCAGCCGATATCTGCAAGAATCTTCAGGATTGAATGCGGTGAATTACCCGCAAGAAGAAGAGCTACTGCCCTGCTGGCTATTTATAATGATCAAATGTGATTAACTCTCTGTAAGCCACTGTTATAAGTTATCACCGACACCATATGCCAGAGGCAATGTCAGGGTTAAACAGCCTCACCATGGCAGTCCCTGGATTGAGGTTTATTTAAAGGCAATGTGAATTTAGAGTGGCTGACCTCAGTCAGGCCATCAAACATTGTAAATCAGAGCTGTTACCAGTGATATACTGCAGCGGCTGGATGGAGAGGTTTCCCTCAATGACTGAAGGCAAAGATAATGAGATAAAGACCACGGGGAAAGGCGTATCACAGACCATGCACCTTACTGTATACACTATGATGATGGCTAACTAGGATGATAAGATTATCTCATTCATGGAGGGTGATATCTTCTGTTTTGAAAGTAATATCTATTCCCAGTAAACAGAAATTCTGAGACCCCATTTATGACATTTACAGATACATGACCTCCATGGTCTGCTGGTCGACTGGGATAAAAATATCACAGAATACAGCCTTGAAGTTGGGGCAATGTCAGGCTTGGTTTTTAAATCATCAATTTACCTGATATGATAGTGCTAAACAGATATTTTCGTCCCCAGTTCTGAGCAATTCTGTAGAAAAAGCTGTAGCACTGAGTGTACTAAATCCAACTACTATTAACTTTTTTTTTCAGAGTTAGAAAAACATTTTCAACATTTTTTCTTACAGTAAACACAAAATATTTCTGTTTTAATCAACTTTCGATAATTTTCAACAAGCATGTTTTTCCTGATTTCAGAAAGTGCTAAAATAAGATACTGCACATGAAGTCTCAGCTAATCTGAATAACTAATGTCTTAATGTTAGGACACAGTTTGTTTTAGTTGTCTGTATTTTGCTAATCAATGCATATGGGTTAAAAGACAGACTTTAAATACAAAGAACATGTTAACTTATCATGTGTCATGTTCGCAAGGTCAACTGAGCTGATGGCTTGCCAACTTCAGTTGTTTTGCTCAAACACACAACCACTCACAAACCAATTGAAAAATCACCATATGCCACAGTTATCACATAGGAAACATATATTCACAACCCAAAAGCATAGTGTTGTTTTTTATTTGACTGACTGTCCAGCTTATGTTTTTTCCATTTCTTTTCTTGGAAGCTGGTTTCTGGATCAAACCTCCCGCGAGAAATCCTCCCATATACATTTGGAACTGCTGAATAACAGGCTTTGAAATGTTGTCTGTGGAAAAAGACTGTATGCCTGACATCAAGGATTGCAAGAATTGTTTTGTATGACTTTGCTTTGATGAGAAAAGAAACTTCCTCCATAACATGTAATCAGAGACCTTATAGGTAACATGGTTTGCCAAGCAGTCAATTACCTAAACATCAGCAACCTTGTAAAATATCCTGTCATTGTAATGTCTCTGGAACCTTACTGAATATGGGCAAACAGGTGCAATTTCATAGTATTAAAGGGTTTAGATACATAGCTCTGTCACATATGCAGTATCTGGAGTAACTGTTATGGGCAAAATGATCTTCTGGATGGAGCCACTGGCACCAGTGCACAGACCACTGTCCAAATCATGAGGTATTGCAGTGCTCATTTTCCTCATAATTCTTAACCCGCTGAGGACGAGTCCCAAGTATACTCAGGCAAGCGTCTATGGGAAATGCATGTTGTAGCAAAATCAAACCGTCCTCAACGGATGGACACAGTGCAGATAAAACTTGTTCTACTCAATGCCATGACAGCATGATGCTATATAAGTCTGCAAATGAAGGTATCTTTAATCATCAAGAAAACTGTATCATACTATAGCCATTTGTTGGCTAGGTCTATAGACACAACATGATGGACTTATTATGAGTTTGACTCGCACATTCGGCCTCTGTTAGAACACGAGCCATTCTCTGAAATACAGGTACCTCCCACTAAGCTCTGCATTTTTCACATTGGTGAACCCTCTAATAAAGTCAGACTAAATTCCAGACAGGAAGACTAAAAAGAGACTGAAGAAGATAATGTATGTAAGAGTCCTGTGGGGCAGACAATAGACTGCATGAGCACACCACGGTTTAAATCAGGCATTGTCACTCACGTGTGACTTCCTGGTCCAAATCCTCGTATTGAGAGAAGCGACAGATCTGTTGAATGAGCAGAGGAGGGAGGCGGGTGAACACTTTCAGATTGCTCAGCCGGGAATAGATGATGTCCACGTCTTCTGGTGTCCGATCCAGCGGCCTGATTTTGGAGAGTAAACAGAGAGTGTAAACATTAACGTATAGTAACCTGGAGAGCAAGATTTCAATAATTCCTTCCTCGTAGAACCTTTTAACCCCTTCGGGATCACAATCACAAAATATACCACTCAATATTCCACATGAGAGTCTTGACTCTGGCTATGACAGACATAAAGAGACATCATGACACACACTGAGACATCATGAGACAATTCATCAAAGGGTATACATGGGATGAAGATACAAGTGTAACTTGGAATGACGGTTTTGTATGTAACTTGGTTAAAGTAAAAGATAATAAATTTGAAAGAATTATTTCTAAAGAGTTTGATATGATTTATTACAACATCAATATTGCACTTTTACTAAAGTGCAATGAAATAGACAAAATGGACAATTTTATGAATATAGCTTTTTGGTGTATTCATAAATTGACATAGTATTACACATTTATGTAGGTGTTGGTCACAGAAAATGTAAATTGAGTTACTTATGTTTCTACCTGAACTTGAGGTAAACAAATTATATTTTGGCAGATCCTCGATTAATCTTCTAAATGATTTACTTGATTTTGCTTGATGTTTTCTCTGGTTATGCATGTAAATTGATATTTTGATGTTATTATTATCATTTGGAATATGAATAAATATAATTTGAAAGAAAAAAGTTACACCTATCTCTTCTTCAAAGCAGAAAAGATTGCAACATCAAGTCAGAATGAAATGTTCTGGTTTGTCTTGATGAAAAAAAAAATGACCATATCTTTCTTTCAGGTTGTCTTATGAAGACGTATGAAAAAATGAGGAAGGTCATTACCATGCTGATGGATTTAATTTTAGAACATGGTGAAATAGCATTTAGTTTTAATCAGCTCAATTAAGACTTTTGTTTCATCTTCCCCTCCCCCCCCCCCCCCCATCTATCTATCTCTCTCTATTTTTCTCCCTTTGCCAGAGAGCACATCAGCAGATTGCATGGTGAATTGCCTGTCATGGTGTTATAGTGACTCAGGTGTTGTATGGGATGAATTATTTGCAATGAGTGGTTGAAGAGACTAACTTGTATGTCAGTTCAGCTTTTCACTCTAAATATGAATGAAGTGTGAAAACCCTCTATCAATAATCTGCTAAACAACAAAACTTAGAGATAAAGGGTGTTTATACATAATAAAGATTACATTTTGATACATGTTGCAGTTTCTGTCAATCAATTTTGATTAACCATATTAAGTTTCAATATGTTTTCATAATAAGAAGCATTAACCTGCTTGTTTATGGCTGTATATTCTTGATATATGAATGCTGTTTGATGCAGCTCATGTACTTCAAAATCAACTGGAAGGATGGCAGATTCAAGGATTTCTCTGTTTTTGATTTTCATTAACTTGACAGCCAAATAACACATTTATGGCATATATGAGCTATTTTAAAACCTGTATCAATTATAAAAATGGCAATTCATAGATCAGATCAGACATAGAGTGTGTTCACATCAGCATCATTATTGACAGTAGTTTTCTCTTAATTATCTTTCTTATGTAGAATAGTTAGTACTAACAATGAAACTATAATTGTCATTTGCAATCCAGAAAGCTCATGTATGAAGCAATCTAACTGCCAAGATCACAAAAAATGATGAAATGTGTGATAAGAAACAGTCTTTCATTTTTCTGGCAAAGCATTTTGTGTTCATTTTGAGACTCCATGCTTATGATAAACAGAGGGAGGCAAGCTACACTCTGCAATAAACAGTTTAAAACACACAGACAAGGACATTCCATTTTATTCACTCTCTTATACATAACCAGCTGAGTTGGAGCAAGGAGGTACTATGCCAGCCTAGCACCTCTCTAGATGGAAAGGGTTTGTAACAGAAGAAATAAAAAAAGGCATTAACCCGTTGAGGACGGACTGATTTTGCCACAACATGCATTTCCCATAGACCCTTGCCCAAGTATACTCGGGACTCATCCTCAACTGGTTAATGAGGGATGGAGACTACCTGGAAAATAGAGAGAGCTAAAAGACAAGCTTCTGTTTCTAATTCTCCTGCAGACAGGAAACATTTTAACAGTAACTTCAACTTTAAACAGATTGTAAGTTTGATCTCTCTGATAGCTAATTCCTGTTGCACAACATTCTTATACCCTCAATTGTGAACAAATGTATAGACCAAATCATGTAATATATCCAAGGACAACATTGAGCTCAAATCACTAAAGCTTTCCATGTTGAGATCAGTGGAATCCGATGAATCGGTAACCTTGTACTGAAGTCATATAAAGTAAAGACTGGTGTCTGGAAACCATTGATGTGTAGGTCATGACAGAATAGAGATACAGTAGTTTGCATGTGTCGTGCAATGTTACTCCTTACCTGAATTCCTGACATCTCATTCTGACAATAATCAGTTAGACCAGTCTAGTTACCATAAACCCTCATGACTACTTGTCAAGGACAAGTAACCAAATTCATGCTGCAGCATTAGGCCAACTTATTGCTATAGCTGACTGCATTAGTCTACAAGGAAATATTTGTCATTGACCATATGCCCAGTAATTACATTGTGTCATGCACCAACAGAACACCCGTCAGCACCGACATAACATCTGTCATACACCGACAAAACATTCCTGGATCAGCACCGAATGACTGTAACTGTTCACGCCATGTTTGCCAACTCCAACTCTCATGTCCCGAATGGACACTTTTATTACACCCCACCCTGGTTTCACCAAGGCACATCACGGTTCTCCGTCACACCTCCCCCCAACAAGAGGAAAGTTATGAATGTAACTTTTCGACTATAAACACCTTCGTTGTACGGCTTACTTCACTGTTCTTGCGTACTATTCAGCTTACACGATTACAAACTCAAATATTTTTTTTTTTGTGTTGTTTTCTTACAACCTCACCTGGCATACTACACTTATAATCACTGATTTTGAGCCTTATCAGAATCAGTTAACTCCGGCATCAATTGTCCACTTTTACTAGAACAATATATGAAAACTTGACAAGCCCCCTACAAAACATGTAAATACACAAATCAACAGTCTACAGTAATACACATGTGAAACTGTTTTCAAACGGGTGCACATACGGGTGCACATAATCCGGAAAGATTACACCAAATGTAATCAATCATTTCTCCAGTAGTATCAATATTTTGACTGAGACTGTGCTTTCTGGTAGTCTCGACTGTAATTATATCCTCACATATTCGACTAATAAACTTCAGGCATGAATAATATTTTTTGTTTTTTGTTTTGGGTAACACATACACTTCTTCTTTAAATGTGAAAACCAACGACATACACTTCCTGAAATTGTTCTGACTGTTGCAAAGATATGTCTGTTTTTCCAACACAAACTTTCATCGGAGTTTCACTGAATGTGGTATAACAGCACACATTTCTTGATCATAACAAAATCGTATTTAAACACGTCAACACATGTGTACATCTACTCAATGTACTTGCTCATAAATTTTATACTTATGTCAACTCTGCGTCATAAGTTAGCCAAAACAACAACAAAAATTTAACCACCGGACATCTCTTTTTGTCCTTTCACACATATGCACTGTCACGCGATAAAATGTTGTAATATATGTGCAAACTCTGGAAAATATCGAGATCATACTCGAAACACAAATGTGACGCTGTCACTCTGTAACGAAATACATAATTATACAGGTTATTAATTTACAAAAGTGACATTATATCTTGGCTTCTTTATGCCTCACTGTCACTCAACACTTTTTCATTTATACAAAACAGCACAAATTCTTGTGTTTTAACACAAATCGGTTGATATAAAACTCAAAATTTGATCACCAGTTTTCCTGTGACTGGCCGGTTGTGTTTTGCTATACTGTTTTTGCATTTGCGAGCATTAACTCTGTAACGTATCGGTATACATAACAATATGAATCTTTTGACTCTTTGAACTGAAGCACAGCTTTCACTCTAATCTTACACACCACAGATGTTGTATCCTGGCGCTTCCTGTAATGTTGGGTTTTCAAAATATCATATAATGCTTGGCGAGTAACACATCAAAAAATTTTTCAAGCGATGTCTCCTTATAAAGACAAAATATTGTGTACTAGTACTTTCTCATACTTCCTAGCATCACTCACATATACTGTTTTCGCTTAAAACAAACATGATTAACATAAATACAATTTCTTCCTTCACAAATCCTTGGGAAAGGAAGAAAACTGAACGAAAATACATAAAACACATGTATACTTTGTCATATACAAAAAAAAAATATCAACATCAGTTTCTTGTCTGGTTTGAGTCCTGTTTGAAATGTTCAGCTTGATGTAGGTTTCACTGTAGATTTGAGATTGTTATCTTTCGGCAACATTATCAGCGCGCGCACAGTTTCAAACTCGCGACAAAGCGTCTGCTAATTTGTTGTCCTTTCCTGCTATGTGCACAATTCTCAGTGGGTACGGCTGGAGAATCAAACTCCAACGGAAGAGACGCTGATTCTTGTGCTTGAAGCGTTCTAAGAATGTCAATGGGTTATGGTCAGTGTACACCACGATGTCTCTTCCATCGTCCAAATACGCTTCGAAATGTTGCACAGCTAGAACGACACTGAGGCATTCCTTCTCCACAGTTGAATACTTTTGCTGACGGTGATTAAGTTTTTTGGAGAAGAAACACACGGGTTTGCTGTGTCCGTTGTCGTCATCCTGAAGTAGCACGGCTCCTACTCCTCGGTCACTAGCATCCGTAGCTAGCTGGAAGCTCCTCTCGAAGTTTGGTGCGATGAGCACGGGATCGTTCATGAGGACGGCCTTCAGCTTCTGGAACGCATCCTGGCAGCTCGCCGACCACTGGAACGTTGTACCCTTTTTCAACAGGTCCGTCAAGGGCACCACCAGGTGACTGAAGTTGGGAACGAATCTCCGGTAGAATCCGCACATTCCCAAGAAGCGCTGAAGCTCCCGTTTCGATGACGGCACTGGGAAGTCCACGATGGCTCGGACCTTGGCATCTCGTGGTGCGACGCAACCTCGGCCTACCTTGTGACCTAGGTAAGTCACACAAGCTTTCCCAAACTCGCATTTGGCCAAACTCTTAGCAGGATGAATCCGATATGGATGCTGATTTATGGGCGCATTTTTACCAACATCAACCGTATGAACAGTGTCTTTCGCACAGCCCAATGTATCACTGCAAACCTCCGCAAATATCTGGAAGATGTCGACAACATCTTGCCTCTCCGAATCAGACAAATGACTGAGCAGTAACTCTGGATTTTCTAGTGCCTTTGAGTTCTCTACTCGCGGAATCATTCCCGACTTGAAACTCACACTCTGAGAATCTGGAGCATCAGATTCAAACTCTTCTGCACTTTTCTCAGCACTGTGTAGGACACTCTCACTCACAACTGCACCTACCTCTTCTACCACCACACGGCTAAATAACTCCTCAAAAGCCGGAATAGGAATCAACGGCGCAAATCTAATGGCATGTTGTGGTTTTCCTACCACTTGACAGTCATGACACGTTCGACAAAATTCAGACACATCCTTTCTCATCTTGGGCCAGAAGAAATGAGTTCTGATTCTACACAAAGTCTTCTTGACACCCATGTGTCCGGCCATTGGAATTTCATGTGCAAGACGTAGAATTTCCTTTCGATACGGCGGAGGAACAACTATCTGGTTGACAACCGTCCAGTCCTCATCTGCGGGACGATCTGGAGGACGCCATTTCCTCATCAAAACACCAGACTTTACATAGAAACATTCTGGCACTCCCTTCGCCTCATCTACAGTCAATGCACCCTCTCTCAACTTCAACAACTCCTCATCTTCCATCTGTGCTTTGATTAAAGCCGGCTGACTGAACACACCTTCCTCCCAACTTTGTTCTCTTTCATCTTCACTAGTCACCTTTCCAAAGAATGTGTCACCAAGAGAAATTTCACTTTCAGACTCCTTTCTCTCACGCTCTGCTTCACTTGCACGAAACCTGGTGATAGCACATGTTGGAAATACTTCTGGGAATTTATCGACCAGTTTTTCGGTTTCCCGCTCGTACACTGGGACTTCAGAAACAACCGGAAGGACACTCACTCGACCTCCTGCAAGGTCATTACCAAGCAAAAAGGAAACTCCATCCATGGGGAGAAATGGAACAATTCCCACAATCACTTCCCCTGAAATCAGTTCACTATCCAAATTCACTCGGAAAAGAGGGACTGCCCGAGTTCCTCCATTGACATCATGTATCAGTACTTTCCTACCCGTGTTACAGTCTATGGGCTTACTCTTCACATCTCCTACCATGAGGGACTGTGTAGCTCCAGTATCACGAAGGATGACAACCGGTACTCTAAATTCAGCAATGGTAACTGTACCCTTGGAAATGAAGTCCTTGTACTTTTCATCCACACGACCACTTGAACATGTATCTGTCATTTTTGAGACACTGCTTTTCACAACATTTGGATGACGCTGTTCATCACTTACACTTGACTTTACAAAACCATTGGTGGCTGTCTGGTTCGGTTTCTCTTTTGTTTCAGCATCTGAACTGTTCTGTGTACGTGTGTCTGCATGGACTAAACCATGTGTTGCTCTTTGCTTTTGTTTTTCTTTTGCTTCATTTTGTTCTAGCAATCGCCTACATTCGGACTTAATGTGACCTGTTTTCCCACAGAAAAAGCATCTCATTTCTTTGTATTGAGGCCGTGGCGATTTTGGTCGCTCTTTCTGTGATTCAGTCTTTACTTTATCCCTGCGTTCACTATGACTACTGTGCCACTTTTGAGTGTCAGGATTTCTCAACTGGTCAAACTTCCTCTTTCTTTCAGGACTTTTTGTTTTCACTTTATGTGTCAACTCATACTGGTCAGCGGTGACTGCTGCACTCTTTACATCATGTACTCTTCGATCTTCCAAATATGTTCTCAAATCTGGAGGTGTCGATTTCTTGAACTCCTCCATCAACACTATCTCTCTCAAATTGTCATAAGTGAGATCTACTTTCATTGATCGAACCCATCGATCAAACAGAATTTCTTTTTCTGTCTGAAACTCTACGTAGGTCTGTCTCGAACCTCTCCTATATCCTCGAAACTTTTGCCTGTAGGCTTCTGGGACTAACTGATAGGCAAGAAGGACTGCTTCCTTAACTGTATCATAGTTATTTGCCTCCTCATCCGAGAGAGCAGACACTACTGAATGTGCCTTGCCTGTGAGCTTTTGTTGAACTATCATAGACCAATATTTCTTCTCCCACTCCAAATTCCTGGCTATTCTCTCAAAGGAGAAAAAGAAAGAGTCTACATCCTCTTCATCAAAGCGGGGAACTGTGTTCGCCATTTTTGCAATGTCGGGCGTCTTTGGTCTCGACATAGTAACATTCGGCCTATCCCCTGGGACGCTACTAGCCTGGGCCTGGGTCAACTCAATTTGACGTTGCATTAACTCTTGTTCGAGTCTCAGATTTTCTGCCTTTATTTTTTCTTTTTCTAACTCCAATCTAGCCAGTTCTAGTTGTGTGGAATCTACCCTCATCTCACTAGGTCTAGTAATAGTAGTAGTACTTGGAGCAGTTTTTCTACCAGCACTCTCAATCTCATCTGTACTCTCACTCTGGTCTGTGTGTTCATATTCTACACCACCCAGTTCAAGCTTCTTCACCAGAACTGCAAAGATTTCTTTCTTTCGACTACACTCTCTGATATCTGCATCTACATGAGTTGCAACCTCAATCAACTGGGCTTTCACTAACCCTCTCAATCTACCAAGAGTGACGTCTTTCACAAACTCTGCAGCATCGAACTTGAGCTTGGCTGCCATGATTTATTCACATCTAGCTTTCCGACTAGATTTCAAGACTACGTCGCTAACGCAACTTCCTACAGGAACACTCCACTGCGTACCAAACTACGAGAATAGTCTAAGCAATTCAGACCTGACAAACACTCGTATATCTCGAGGCCAATTTCCTCGTGAAGCCACATCTAACGATGCTAATCCAAATAACCAGAAAGTGACACACTAATCTGATAGAATGACATAACGGAAACGGTAATACGTACCCTTCCTTTCCAGCAATCAATGCTGTAACCCTGGTATTCAGCTAGCGAGAAGACCAGTACAAGTGCGCAAAACATACTCATCGCATCGCTTCGCGAATCGCACTTCCATTCACCCACTGCTAACGCAGCCCCATTACACATATACCGTGCAAAGTAATGTCACGCAGTATACAATACCGCTACGAACGAACGACACTGTTACGTTCGCTACCCTGTGTACACATCTCACACGAGTGCGAACACTACACATACTGTACCTCCAACGGGCATCAATGATTGCAACGATGTACCAAACACCGAAAAACTACCAAACGACAGCTTGTTTGTATGTTCATTTCCCGGACATGTTCCCCACATGTCATGCACCAACAGAACACCCGTCAGCACCGACATAACATCTGTCATACACCGACAAAACATTCCTGGATCAGCACCGAATGACTGTAACTGTTCACGCCATGTTTGCCAACTCCAACTCTCATGTCCCGAATGGACACTTTTATTACACCCCACCCTGGTTTCACCAAGGCACATCACGGTTCTCCGTCACAATTGCATTAGCACAAAGAAATTCTTGCACACACAGACCTTATAGCTGGCTAATTACACATTCTCATTCCATATAAAACAAATTTAGCATTGACAAAAATACATTTTACGGCCTATAATAAACACATACAATGCTGATTCTGCAACCATAAAGTTTTTGTTAATTCATAAAGTTAGCATACAAAAGAACAATGTCATTGTAGGTTGTACAAGATTAGTCTGAGGACCATCATACTATTAAGAGCAATGATGTACTTAAATCAACAATGGATCAGGAGGTTGTAGGTTCAAATCCTGCTCGAGTATGTACGCCCATGATTTTTATCATGGCTACTACTGATCAATTCAATGCTTATTTACGTCGATGTAGGGCAATTTGTCAATCAGTTGCAATGAAAACACCTCGACGGAAGAATTTCATGAATTTGAAGAATTATGCAGTACCCACTGCATGCTAAAAGGATTAGAACCACCACTTGCTGTCGGGCAGAAGCTCGGTGGTCTAGTGGAGATGACGCCTATCCGGAGATCAGGAGGTCGTAGGTTTGAATCCTGCTCAAGTATGTACGCCCATGATTTTTTATCATGGCTACTACTAAAACACTGATCAATTCCGTGCTTATTTACGTCGATGTAGGGCAATTTGTCAATCAGTTGCAATGAAAACATCTTAATGGAAGAATTTCATGAATTTGAACGGAATTAATGTTGCTTTTTAAATGGCTATATGCAAAGATTTACTTTGCAAAGAGAGATGAAATGTACAATAAATGTTATCATTCTTTATACCTTCATGGCCAATTGTAAAGACAGTTGATGAAAAATATTCCATCAGATGGAATGATTGATGAAGTCTTAACAATCCATGAATTTCAATCACCATGCATGATTAGGTATGACCTATTAATTTGAATTTTCCATTTCCTTTCTCATTTCTATGACTTCATTTTTTCCACTTGATGAATCACAAGATTTAAAATATTTCTATATCAGCTGGGTGAAGTACATTAAATGGAAATACTGTTTGACTAGGAGATCCCATCTAAGTCAGATAAAATCATATCAACCTACAGCTTGGCTTCTGAAACATACACAAAGTAAATCAAGACAAAGTATCCTTCTATATTAGAAGCTCTACAGGATACTTTTTCCCAAATCCTCCAATATAGCTCTACTTTTTTTTGTGATTTTACCAGAGTATCCAAACTCCATCTCCATCTAATGCTGAGCATTTGAATGAGATCACATATAGAACAGTATGACGAGAAAACAGTGATTGGTAAACTGCTAATGGTTATATAGCCAGGAGTTGTTGTGTTCCTCTATCCTGAAGCCTTTGCAGACTCAAATGTCAAGCATAGATCTCTAGCTATCATCTGCATACCTCCAATGTGCAGGACACAGATTTCTGCACAAGTAACATTACATGTATCGGATGGATACAATGTATTGCACAATGTATATACATTGTATCTACTGAACGCAAACTTTGAAACAGCTCAGACATCATCGCAATCTGATGATCAAAACGTTTATCTATTCAAGTTTCCACTGCTAAATTGCTCTTCTTTCCTCTTATGCATTCTATATGTCCATCGCGATAAATCACTCTCCTTTGAAAAAAAAAAAAAAATCTTTTAATTGATATTTATCTGACACTAAGTGATGAAAATTTGGTATGCCACCGAGTATCCAGGAAATTGACAGGCCAATATATACTTCACTTTTTTGCTTCATCTCTTCCCAGCTCTCACTATTCAAAGTTGATTGTTGCCATCCCTTCTTCCTCCTGACATTCTTGCTCATATCAAGTGATGTCGGTGTGCTCAGGTATCTAAAGAATTCCTAATTGACTTGAATTGTCCACGTCAGATAGTCAGCTAGGAGCCTAATTCCACCCAAGACTGTCCAGTATCAATTGGTGGGCAAACCAAGGCATTTCATTCAATATCATGAACCATTACCGATGAAGAGATTGAAATTGGGTCACGCTTCACATTTCATGATTGAAAACTAAATAGGCATTACATATTCAACAGTTTATCAAATCTGCAAGCATTTATTGTCTGTCATGCTCTCACTCATGCTCATCTCTCTCTCTCCCTCTCTTCATTTGCACATATTCATTAGAATATTTATTTTGTTTCATTTTATTTGTTTAGGGCCTATGTCTCTAATGACAATCCTGTAAAACAGTCTTTCCTTTGTGTAAGTGATTGTTTATAGAGCCTCTGCAGCCCCCCCCCCCCCAAAAAAAAAAAAAATATATGTATAAATAAATAATAATAATAAAATAAAATAAAATAAAATGAATAAATAAAATAAAGCAAAAAGACAAAGTGGCAATCCCTAAATGAAATTATTGTCAAACAAGAATACAGGGTTGAATCTTCTGTCAAAGTTAGTGTTTATTATCACACACACACACAAACACACAAAGCTTAATCCTTCCTTGGGATTCATTACCCACAATAAGGCAATGCCTGTCCAGGAATTATGACAAAACCTGCTAAATCTTGAAACCAAAATAACCACAGGCAATGTGCACGACGGGTCGGGTGAGACATGACCCACTGGAGACATTAGCCAGAGCATGGACCTACAGTAGGTCCATGGCCAGAGGAAAGGTTCAGCTAAGAGGAGAGCCTTACACTGCACTCTCCATGTCACTCTGTGTTGGAGGTGATTTCCATTGAACTTTGCCTCTAGTCATTGCATTTACTGTTGCCATGGCTACAAGATGTTCTCTCAAGGCTTTCATTACACACCCACCAGCTGTCATCCAGCAAGTGTCTTGCATGATGTGAAATCACCATGTTTCCTACATAATGGGCTTATGGATATTTAAGGCCAGTACAATACTGACCATGGCCTGTTTCATTATGTATGGTAACCAAATGAAAACTGACTACGACATTAAGACATGAGAAACATGTAATGCAAGGTCAGTGTGAGAGCAACATTTAATGTTATATTATATTCCCTGCTTTGCTCACATTATCACTGATCTGTCATCTCTAAACCAAAGAGGTCAAAACATGCTTTACTGATGTTTGCAGCTGATGATATTGCATACATAGTAGTATATGGTGTCCTTTACGATATTTTTAGATAGACATTTCTTTTTGTATATCGACTCTGAAATCTACTTTATAGCTAAAGTATTGTAAGATTGATATTGGCAATTTAATTCCTGTTATTTCTGTTTCTATTTCACATAAAAATAAAGAAATACAATTTTGAAAAAGTAGCAGCACACAAGGAGATTTGAGTATTGGTGTCTTAAGCCTCTGCATGTACTGAAAATGCAGCAGAGAAAGTTATGTTGGAAATTTAATGTTAAAATGTAAATACCAATATCATCATACTTCTGCATTTACTTCAACATAAGACAGTTCTTTCATTTACAATATTTGATGCACTAATGCAGAACAAATTCAGGCCACCCATCTGAATTTGTTTAATAGGCCTAACTGTCTCATTCATTTTTTTTTTTTTCAGCTGTATTTTAACAAAATACTAATATGTTTATCAAAGCTCATCTACATTTTGAAGCCAGCTCATACCCTCAATTGCAAGTAGTCATATTACATAGAGTGAGATATCAGGATAAAACACAAATGCGGCTGGCACTAGTGCTTGGTATTCCACAACATCAGGTGTGCAGGGGGGAAAAAACTGGTCAGCCATACCCAGGCTACTTATAACCCATGCACCATTTTAGTGCTAATAGGATGAAGCTGAGCATGGGTGCACACTTCATCAAATTAGGCTTGTCACAAAATGAGTGCATCAACATCGCTAACAATGTGGTTTACACCCACAGGGGAAGTGAGGTGAATTTGCTCCAATTTTCAAAGTTTATCCCTCCATAATAATACCATTGTGCCTGCTTGTTGTAGCAGAATGGCTACCTGATGTAAACACTGTGGCTCATAGAGAATGTAGAGGGAGGCGAAAATGGGAGAATTTATCACTTTGGGCATCTTTTCCTTTTACTAGAGGCTTTTATATCCGCCAAAGATGTTGAAATATAAGGTTGGGTTTTTTTGTGTTTTTTTTTGGATTCAGTCATGCATATCTATTCTCTAGAAACATTCCTTTTGTGTAGTTTCGAGGATATATTTTTTTTCATGTCTGTTACATGTCTGTAATGCATGCAACAGCAGGCCTATCTTCAGAAGTTCAATATCTAGTATTTTACTTTGCATGTTTTGGTTACATCTCCATGAGTTTACTTTAGTTACAAAATTTAAGGATGCATAATAATTATAAAGACAGAACTACTTTGTCAAATCAGCTGTAGTATGTATTACTATGACAATCAAAATATCTATATTCACTAATATCACTATCCAACAGCATTGCCAAACTGCCATTCTTTGGGCTACCTGGTACCTTTTATTTGTTGTCATGATGCATCATGGAGTCTACAAACCAGAGCATTTTTATTCCTCTCTTTTAACTATAAGGTCTTACTCCAACCCCATGGTATGACATTTATTCCTAAAAAAAAAGGAATGGGCACCAAGACTAATGAGCGTTACATTCATGGGAAACTAGCTATTCACGGCACTTGCATTTTCAGTAAGTTTTTTTGTGTATATACATATAATATATATATAAAAGTACTGTGTGTAAAACGAGGAATTTTCACCTGCATTTTAATTTTGCGAATTTTGCGAGAGCCAAGATTCGTGAAATTAAAATGCATGTGAATGTCCTTGTCTACACTATACGCATTGAATGTTAGAGACAACTCGCAAAAATTTCATGCCGTGAAAAAGGCCCTCGGCTCCAATTCGCAAAAATTGTGTTTTACAGTACGTTTATTAAAGTCGGACAATCGTAACCCCTAATGGTACGTTATTGTGTAACTCTTCCAAACGAACGAATGCAATTGCGCAATGCCAGACTGCAGTGCTATCCATAAACATGTGGGACAGTGCTGCCACTGAGACACGAGTGTGTGTGTGTGCGTGTACGCATCATACACAAACATTGTGACCGCGAGCTGTGGTGATTGGAGGAGAGAGGCCAGAAGACGCGTAGCTCTTTTGGCCTCTTTTCATGCGCATGCCCACTGTGAGTGTGTGAGTGTACGTCCATTCGGCATTGATCGGAAGCTCTTGTGGCTCGGACAGCCATTTTGGGTCAGGTGATTTAGAGCCCAGCGTGTGTTCGCTGACCCATTGAGTCAGCGCAATTGTCATTCGGTGTCACGACATTTGATACAGAATGGGGGAGGCAGCATGTTGCGTTCATCTCCGTGCCACACAAACCACTTGCCACGATTGTAAGGCTTTAACAAAGAATTAAATTTGAAAATGAGTGTATTTTTTTTAATGCAGCACACATTGGCTTGTTCTTGTAAGGCCTATGCTTCAAGCGCATGTTACAAATTGGTGTCTGAAATCAGGCCATTTTTACTTTAAAATGTACTATTTCAAGCAAAGAAAATCCTGGATGTTTTGGCTTAATTTTATCTACAGTATCTCTTCCACATAAATGAAATAATAAAAACAAAACAAAAACAAAACAAAACAAAAAACAGTACCACAGCTGTCTAAGAAACAATGGAAATATGACTTTTTTATCTTTTGTTTAAAGATCTTTTCAGTATTGTAAAGATATGTATAAATCAGTCATATGGATATTAATTCAACAGAAAAGAAAGAGAACTTGAATCAAAGAAAAGGGCAAAATCTTAGGATAATCCCAGAATTCCATTTTAAATTGCCACTAAAGAGTTTAAATGCCATTATCTGGGCAACAAACAATATCAAGAACTTTCCTTGCAGTTCCTGTTATACAAACCCACACTCTGCCTTACATTTTCTGTTGAATGCTGACATCTTTGGGGCCATTCTCCGAAAAAGTGTGCAATTACAGTTGTACAAATAGACAAAAATTCAACATCAAAGATTTTATTCATGTTTTATCAATTCAGAAAGCTTGATCCCTTAGGAATACAAAACAATCAATGGGTGATTTTTGAAAGCTCATATTTTTTCTAGAAACATTTTTCAAACGCAGTCCTTTTTTACATGGTAGTACCATATATCAGCTACATTGCCAGAGGTAACATCTTAGAAAATTGTTTGTTGTCTGCTTATTTCTCGCTTTAAAATGTCAATGCTTATATGTAAAACTACAAGCTTAAACATAAACAAACATCATGAAAACATTTTGGAGTAAGACTTGATCTAATGTGTAGTAAAAATGATCCTGATTCATAAAGTGAAGGCTGAATAAAAGGCCAGAAAATACATATATTTCAAATCAAAATATGTTACCCTAATTTTACTTTGTACCTGCATTTGAATTATATCAACAATCTCATTGATTATGTATGAAACATCATGAACAAGTATTACACTTCTCATAAATAGCAAATGCCAGGTAACATCTCTGCAAGATTAAATACATTTTGAATTGGAAGAAGAACGGTGTGTGGTAACGTATCAGACGCATCAAAAGTTCGGTTAGCATGCGTTTCAGACCCAGCACCAATCATGCCAATAAATTCATTTTAACTTGTAAGAACATCAGAGTGTGACTTTTTTCGTTAAAACACCGCACTTCTAAACATAAAGAATGATTTCGTTATAGGTAGAAGATTAGATAACCCTTTGACAAATCTTTGAGAAATATGTGAAATACGAGAACCAAACAAACACAAATCCACAATACTTTTTTTTTCTGATATAGTTCCGAAATTTTGTAATAACATGGAAGACGGTAAAAATGAAGTTGGAAAAGATTTCTATGCACATGATATGCACAAATTCAATTTTCCTAATTCTGTAATAAATTAGGTCTCACAAATCGAGAAACGATGGTAACGTATCTGACAAAGCATTTATGTTTATTTACACATTTAACTACTGATTTACATCAAACCCAGATCACTCAATCATGTGATTAAAAATCCTGATGCAAAACATTAAGACATCAAATCCTACAGTCATTTTCAGAGCATTATGCAACCAAGGAAGTGCTCTTGACTTAAACCATAATACTGAGTGCATTTTATGTAGATAAGCTGCAAATTATAATGAACAAAGGTATAGAGCGTTCATGTAGCCTCATTTGATGTGAAGTTGACAACATAAGGTGAGTACCAGACTTCAGCCCTTAAAAGTCCTAAGTTGATTTTTACAGACAAAAATTTATTGTGGTACAAAACGCTCACACAAAAAAAAAAAAAACCTCAACAAAACAGAAATAAAATGGATTTCTAATGCATGACGGCACTTTTTTGTAAATGCCATAATGCTAAGGGATAATATAGTTCTGGTTTACATGAGGATTCAGTTTTTAACCTTTTGCAAGATAATTGAAGTCCACTCATACTCACGAAAAGTTTTTTTGATGAAAATCGGTTTAGAAATGGCTGAGATGTCCATAATAAAGTAAAAGGAAGACGTTCAAATGAAAGTAGATCGGCCATCACATTTTGTTTGGACCTCTTTCTTTTACTTTATTTTAGATATCTCAGCCACTTCAAAACCGATTTTTCATCAAATAAACTTTTAATTCCTTTTAGAACTGCATGTTTTCTTATCAAGTCGTAGAGCATGATGTCAACTGGCTAAATCCGCCCACAAAAGCGCGTCGCGGTTAACTTTGCTGCACGATACATTTTATTGGTAACGTATCTGACGTGTTTGATGGTAACGTATCTGATGTGTCGTTACTATTCTCACACTATTATTTACAAAAATATTAATTTTCTTGAGCAATTTCTGTTCTGTGATCAATCATTACCTTAAGTATTCAAAAGTACCGGAGCTTTGCTTTCATAAAACAGCATACATATTTCTAAATGTAGCAAATTTTAGGTAACGTATCTGATATCAGCTCATCTAACATTAGGTTTCCACGGCTTTGGATCAGTATATTTCTTTGTAGCAAGAGATTCCATGAATAAATCATGGTTCCATGTATGCGTGAAGTTGACTTTGTTTAACACATGAAATTACAATGCTATGCGGCATTACTTTGATCTTCTCTTAATGGTCTCAGAAAGGGTAACGTATCTGACAGCGATTTGGCGACATGATATTAATGATCTCCTGGAGAAGTATCAAAACATCATATTGTTATGTAATATCCTTTTTCATTCAGGCACTTGAGGGGCAACGGAATGAAGCACAAAAGATTTGATTTAAACGATACGTTAATGAATAAGAACTTGTTATATGAGCACGTCTTCTTCTGGTGACATGGGGTTTTTAGGGTTACATCAAACTTTGGATCGTATTTCTAATATTATCCCGGGGGTCCAAATAGCTTTATTGATATTTATTTTACAGGTCTAACCTCTCGGATGAATTGAACTAAAAATGTTGATTTCTGAGGGACAAAATATCGATCTAAATTGTACGAACATGCTGGCGACATGAAAATCGCAGTTTTGCACACTTTTTGGGAGAATGGCCCTTTGACACAGTTCTCCTGTAGAGAGAACAAACACTTGTTTTCTAATGCACAACAGGAATGCTTCCTGTGTTTCTTATCATTGTGGAGTACCCTTGGCTGGTTACCATGGCAGCATAAATCAGCTTCATGTTTGCTAAGGGATTATTAGGGCTTGATCTTCTAGTCTTCATGAAGATGCAGAGACTAATAGTTGTCCAGCTATTCGAGGAATGAGGCAAAGGATCATTTGCATTTCAAATGAATGAAAATGACTATACCTGTAGCAAAAGGCGAGTATAAGGCAGGATGTTTTTGTACAACAATAAAGACAACAAATTACAGTAAACTATGGGGGAGCCATATTGGCTTGTAGCAGCAGTGATAAGGACAGCTTATAATAGCATTAGTAGTAGTTGTTCATCTTTGTACCTATTGTTTATGTTGTTGACACTGTTCATGTAGTTTTTTTTTTTTCTTGATCTTGTTACAGTTCTTGTTTTTGTTCTTGTTTTCAGCAGTAATGTTACTGTGTGTAACAACAACAATCACTGCTAGTCCATAACAGTGCCCATGATTGCACAAAAGATGTCACTTTCTCTTACATTTCCTGCTTTAGGACATGAAGCATCAACATATTATTTATTCCAGATTGCTATCAATTGGATGAGAGAAACTAAGCTGTTGAAATGATCTTCTTTTGTCGAAGCTTTGTGGCTGAATTGTTTTTCTTCATTTTCTGCTCCAATCCCCAGTTGTATTCTACATAGATCCATAAGAGAATATTTACACAAAGTGCCTTACAGGTGAAATGTGTTTGTTAATCTATCCTCCAGTAGTGATTTGTCACCAAGAGATCTGTGTACTCATGATTCCATTTTACAAAAGTGGTTGTAGGCGAATTCAATCAGAATCTGACACACTACAGGGCTTGTCTGGATAAGTCCTGTGTTGACTTGAGATTAGATCTACATGTCTCCAGAGCAGAAAAATCATCTCACTGTCCCAATGTGTCATTTCAATCAGCTAAAGATCCTCCCATGTTCATCCTTCATCATTTTCTCTCTACATGTCTTAGGGCATAGTTCTTCTGCCTAATGGTGCATTATGGAAGTTTATTCATGACATCCATGAGGCAAGGCAGCCTGTGCCATTAGAGTTACAATCAGGGGATACCAGCCCACTTTCAAGATTTCATCTCCAAGGGAAAACAGAAGCTCTTCTTACAGGTTTCTCACAGGCAATAAAATAGCACGTGGAAGCAGCTTTTGGGTACAATATCCAATTTGTAACTTTTCATGTTATCTTTCCTATATTTCCCCATGAAAAAGTAACATTGTTGCTGGCAGACATTCTTTGGCACTCACCAGCAAATCATACTTTATGGTTCTTCTGCTCTTAAGAAACAACAACTTGGTATTTTTAGATGTGCACAAAACTGCAAGTGCATTAATGTGTGATAAATACCAATGGCTTACTGAGCCAGTCATGAATGTTTTTTTAAGTGATGCAAACACATACATTAAAAGAATTGTAATATGGAAATAACAATTCTTAGGGAAAAAGGATAAATGATGATGTATGTTTCCACTTGCGACAATAGGTATATGTTGTACTAGTTTATTACCATCATGATAATAATCTTGATTCATTTATGCAAGTAAGTATATTGGTCATCATCATAAGGATTATGAATATGGAAGAGCTAACAAGGTTGTTAGAAACACTCTAAAAACACAAATGTTGAATTAGCATTTAAAAGGGCCGAGGAGTGACAACATTTTCAAAGTGTTGGTTTTCCTGCTAGATTCAACATTTAAAATGATATCTTAAAAGTTGGATGCAACACTTAAAAAATGCTGTCACTCCTCAGCCCTTTTAAATGTTGATTCAACATTTGCGTTTTTAGAGTGAACCAAAAAGAAACTTCTAATAACCATACCCTTTTCACATTTCATTAATAGATCTGGTTGTAAAACAGAGATTGACAGCCAGGACAATCTTTTGTAAACAGACCACCATCTAATCATGAAAACTTATCTGAGTTTTTTAAAGTCTTTTAGCCATGTGGCATCCCCTCTACTGTAAAAACTGGGGTTGATCAGAGATTACTTTCATGGTCATTGCTCCTTGTCATAACTTCGTTGCCACAGACTTTTTATGGTTCATGAATTCTTAACAAGAATGACTTCTGGAGGGAACGCTCCCACAGAATACATAGTATGCTGGCCAGACGAACCTTAACAGTCGTATAATTCCTTTTACATTATCATTTTGCATGGTCAAAGAATAATCTCTCCCAACAGCACATATGAAATCTTACCCACACCTCAGTTTTTCAAAAGAAATGAGAAACTAACCCCATGTCGCTCAAGAATAGGCTCCCTTATAGTACAAAAGAATAACACATATTACAATTATAACACAATTATGGGGGATCTCAGAAATTAACTGGAAATCTAATATTATTTCCCCTTCCATTAGAAAGAAATTTTCAGTTTTATTATTCTGAGGAAAGGTCTGAATTGCCTACATGTATAGTCTATCAGCTTATGACAGAAATCTAATTGTCAGGTTCATAAAAGGAACACAGGAACTTTGAATGTTAATTACAAGTACACAGGATGGTACCCACAGAGTGCTCATTATTTACTGGATCCTTGAGATTTCCCACTAGAGATTTTCACAATCATATCACTTCTTTTAATATCTTCTTTGTACTCCATGTATTTATGTTTTCAAGTTTGCATTTGATGACGACAATCATACTGATAATAATTGATAATGATGATAATAACAACAACAGCAATAACATCTTATTTATCCAGGGTAGCCTCTTCACTGCTCTACCCATTACAAAAAGTGCGGTGACATCCTCCATAGGAAAAAAGCATTTTTAAATGCACCGCGCAGAGCGCACAATCAGGTCTAGGACTTTTACACGGACTCTCGACTTTACGAACTCATACCTCCCAGAATATGTCTTTTTGCTTAAATGCACCTGGTTTTTATGAAAATCTAGATTTCAAGCTTGCTCCACATACCTCACTTGTAGAGTTTTGTGTAAATTTTACATCGATACCTTTTGGGTTGAAAATTTGGTGTCATTTTCCACTCAAACGCAATCAGCTCTACGATAACACGCAATTTTACATTGACAGCGCGGTGTGCCAACTGTGAGCCTGAAGACCGTTTTGGGAGGGCTATTTCACTGCCATACATGTTGTATTTTTACAATGCACCTACATAGTGAATTGTAGCAAATACTCACATGTATTCATCCTGAGTTTGGAGGAATTTCATGAAACTTCACCATCTGTACCTTTTCAATATTCATACACCATGTCAGTTTAGCCTGAGTAAATATTTGTTCATAAGCCGGGTCATGTCTTTACACACTGAAGTAATTACATGTTATTCCATGCTTCTCACTGGATTATGCTACGCTGATTGGTTAAATGTCGTTGGAGTGTGAGGTCACGTGAGGTCAACGCGTGATCAGGAGATTTTAATATTCATTACCCCGTAGTTATGAAGCTGTATATCTGTGATTGGCCTTAGGCAAATTGTTAACAGGGACGCAGACGCGTACCTAGCGAAATGGCCAACTAGCTAGATGGCCTGGGTCGCACAGCTGGGCCCTGGGAGCTGGAGCGCATGCTGAATTACAAGTCGATTCATCTAGCTAGTTAATTGCTATATCTTGTCTTTGGTAATGAATAAATACAGCTAGCTAGGTGAACTTGGGGTGCGCAGGCTAGCATGCATATAGTTCCCGGGCGCCCAGGCTTAGCTCAGCTGCGCCGGGCCGGCAGCAGGGCTGGGCCGGGCGCGCTCGGTCCGGGCGCCTGCAGGCGACCTTTTACACTAGCTTATATATAGACTTATACACTAGCTTACATGTAGGCAAAGGCCTCTCTTGACTCCCTACCCACCTGAATATCGAATGGTGTATTGGGAGCTCTTGGCTTGGTAAGTTTTGGTGGTACTGCCGATGCCGCTAGTGCCAACGCAACTGGTCTAACTCTAACTTTAGGAGGAGTGGTAGCTCAGTGCAAGTACTACATTCCGTTCTTGATCTTCGCCCATGACGGCATTTGCTCTCCATCTTATGACTTCACTCGTCGCAGGCAATTCATCGTCTGAGCTGAAGGCTAATTTTTTAGGATTTATTTTAAACTAAAACTAGAGCTTTGCTAGCGATCGGTCATGCAGGTGAGCTAACTAGCAACTGCTGTGCATAAATAATGTGCATGTATGTGCAACGTAAAAATCTAGCAAGCCAGGCCGTGCAAAAACGCAGCCGGGCTGGCGCACAACAGCTAGGCTAGCTACTCTTGCCATCTGCATGCAGGAAATGCAAAGCAATACACTGATTGGAGGGGGTGGCGCGCCGGCGCGCACATAGGCATGCAAGTCTTAGGTTCGAGCATGCGCTGTTATCGCTATAGGGCCTGCATAATTTGCATAAATTAGATGGATCAGCTGGGGATTCGATGCTTGATCAGCTTATGAATATGTAAAAGTCTCTTGCGTTCGAAGCACGCTGATAGGCTGTATGTAAATGATGGATATATTTCATAGCTCATTATCTTTTTGTCACCGTTCACGTGCGGACTTTTTGTAATGCAGATAACAACAACAACAATAACATCCTATTTATCCACTGGTAGCCTCTTCAGTGTTGACACTGCTCTACCAGAGGGCCCTGCCATTATTATTATTACCCTAGCGTTGCCAAGTACCCATTTATACACCTGGGTCGAGAGGGAATTTGTGGGCAAAAACATCTTGTCCAAGGATGTAAGCACTGGGTGGGAATCGAAATCGGGTCCTCTGAATGGGAGTCAGAAGTTGTATCCGCTATGCCACAGCGCCTCCACAATTAATTAATAATCAATGTTGAATTAATGAAATGAATTCAAAATCACCAAAATAGTAGATAGATAGATCAAACATGCTCAGTTGTAGTTTTGACATACAAAGCATTCTGTTTTATTTTTCATTGTTGAAGTTTTGCTTGATGTATTGTTTTCATCTATAATGTATGTAATCTGCTCATTACCCTTGGCTTCATATTCCCCTTGTATTTACGTGACTCTGCATCACAAAACCAGCAAAAACTCATCACACGTGAATTTTTGGTTAAAAGGACAGATTCTGTATTGAGCAGACTCTACACTTTAAAATGGCATATAATGCACTACAAATTGACTGTCTTCATCTATCAAGTTATTGGAAAAGCGTATACCCCTGGAAAAGTGTTTACTGAAAAAAGGAGCCTTGAAGTTTAGTGCCTATTCACATGGTGCTCTGTGCAATGAACAGGACAAATAACAGGATATAAAACTTATGGGCCTGTGTAGCAATCACTATGAACAGATTATCAATCAAGCAACAATTTTGTACATTCATTGGCTGCATTCTGTTCATGCCCAACACCAATTTTCACTGCATTTTAAGCATCATCATCTCAAAAATTATTAGAGTTGAAAGTTGTTGAAAGAGTTGAAAGAGCATGTAAAGTGTTTTCAAGAAATGCTCCAAATTTGTAAATCCAAGAAAGCCTACTGGCATAAAAGCAGTGTTCTGGAAAAGTTGCAAAAAAAAAACCCACAAAAGACATTTTCCCCTTTGTATGTGGTTCTTAACTTTAGAATTATACAGAATTGCTCTTTCAGAAAATATAAAAATATATACTGACTAGGTTGATCAATTTCACCTATTTTGAGGCTTCACATAAGAATCAGAACTTGCAAAGCTTTACATCGGTTTTGTGATGCTAGTCACATACTAACATCCCAAGATTTTTCATACACACAAAAACAAATATTTATTGAATTACTGATTTGAACATGAAACAGTTTATATTTGATTTAGCAAATTTGCACTTTCCAATATTTTCTCCTTCATCTTTGACATCAGCATATTTTTTCCTTATTTTATTCTTTATCTGTCATTTCCAAGAGGAATAGCTTGCTATGCTATCTCTTTGAAAACTGCCAGTGTACATTCCAACCATTTGCTTCATAAGATTGACTCCTTACTGGTATATATTCGATACTGTTATTGGTCACAAGTGTGATACAAATATGATTAGATTCTTTAAATCTAGTAAGAAATTTGGCCAATGAAGATAGGTACCTTTTCAACTGCAAATCCTGTAGTCACAAAGCATTAATTGAAAAATTCCAGTGCATAGCAATGTCATCCATATTCCCTGGCAATTATTAACAGCTCCAGTACATTATGTAATCTTTCTGCCTAGTAGCACAGTAACACATTCATGTTTACATTGCCCCTGCAGACTCTACAGACCCTGTTCTGTTGTCTAGCAGTGTTAGGTTTCTATTTACTTATGCATACATTAATGGGACTAAATAGTACACTGTCTAAGATATCTGCAAAAAGATGTCAAGTAAGATCTTGTACATAAGCTAGGAAAGCCAATACCTATCTTCCTCATTTAATAGAGAAGAATGAATTTCACATTGCCTAAGGGAGATATTGACAAAGAACATGGCCCTTCTGCATTTACAGTGCACTCCCGTTTTAACGAACATGGTTATAAAGAAAATCCAGTTACAATGACGTAAAAATTCAGGCCGCAACATTATCAGCTCTATGTATTCTTATTGTTTATTTGTTCAGTTATAAAGAAATTTCAATATAATGAAAGAAAACTGCCGGTCCCGAGGACTTCATTGTAACGGGAGTCAACGGGAGTCAACTGTATTTCAATGCTGATATTCCTATAATGTCTTGAGACCAACTGAAGCTGGCAATACCCATAATACCCATAATACATATGGAGAAAAAAAAGAAATAGACCTAATAAATTCCCTTTGAATTTCATTTTTTCTGGGATCCATTTTGTATTAGATGGTGCTGGGAGCTGTAGCTGAGTCACTCTGTAATTCTCTCTTTCACATATAGCTGATATCAAGCAATATCACCTCGTGATACCGATATCTGATTGATCACTTTTGGGACGTATACTTCCGGTTTTGCGAAAATCATACCAAAGATCCTATGTAGTATAGGATCTTTGATCGTACATTCAAAACGTACAGAAGTCGTCATGCACAAGAAAATATGGATCAACCTCATGATCAATTTGAAAGAATGTCTGTATTGCAATTAAACATTGTCTGTTGGGAAACATGTCACATCCTTCATCCCTGAATATTTTCCATCATTTCATCATTTCGCATCATCGGCCCAGCATTGGGCCTCTTCGCAGAAGAATCCCATTTATCAAACGTAAAGTTACAGATTAGATATGTAACTCTTTTATTCGCAAGATTATAAGACAGATTTTGATATGATCTATGAATATTATTTTGGTAGTACTTCAGCATTCAATGTGCATAAAAGCATAGATATTACACATCGCACGTTCGCTACCCGGAAGTTTATATCTTAAATGAAAGGTGAAAAAATTAGAGCGCCACACATGTTCAGATTCATAGAGCCATATGCGATAAGGAGAATTGATAATTTAGACAATGGTATTCCAAAGTTTGGGTTACACCATGGCACTCCAAAGTTTGGGTTACACCATGGCACTTCAAAGATTGACTGAAGGACAATGTTTATATTCTGTGGTATACTTGATGATAGATTATACTCCATAAACGTATGTCTTAAATTGGAGAATTAAGATTTCCATAAGCTTTTTTTTTTTGGTGAATGTCTTCTCATTATTGGTAAAATAGGTCATGCATGTATGTCAGTGGTGGTACACTGTCTTGTCAGGTAGGCCTACTATGGTTTGTTAAACTTGTCAAAAATATCTTCTCTATGCTATCATTTACCAGATATGAGTCATTCACGTCTACAGCAGACATGGAGGGGGGGTGGGAGAAAACTATTTCACTCATACAGATTTTGTCTCCTTGGAGAATTCATTAAAAAGTGATTACATGGAAAGACTGGGTCATCATTGGTGCAGCCAGTATGCTCACTAATGAAATCACAACGCAATTAACTCCAAAGCGAGACATCCTATACATACTGGGAGATCCGAGTATACCCATTCTACATCAATTTAAACCCTTGCTCCATATGCTCACGATCATTTGTAGGCAGAATTTGCAGGCAGTTGTATTGAGTATCTGTGAGGAATAAATCATATTCAGGTATCACAGATTCAGGTATCAGATAATTCAGTGTTAGACTGTTTGATAACCATCACACTAGGTGCAGTAAAATTTATCAAACTGATTGTTAAAGCTATTTAAAACAATTATGTTACTGTTTTGTTGGTATAGAATCACTGATACAGCTGTGGACAATATTTCATTTCATATCATAGATTCATTTTCATAAATCCTGAGTGAAGATACACAAAGAATGAAAAGTTAAACACAGTTAACTACTTTACTTCCTGATCATTAAAGGTAATGTCATGTTGGAATACCACAGGAAATAAGAAATGTTATGAGGTCTAAACAAATAAGATATCCTGCTCCACACTTTGTTTTCCTACAACAGAGTACATTTTCAATTTGTAAATTAACAAAATGATTTATCCAACTATGACATCAATTTATCTGCTTAAGATGAGACAAAATCTATTTCTGCATGTAGGCCAACTAAGGAAAAGTGAAAACTTATACAGGGGAAATCTACAGTAGATAGCAACTTCATCCAACAAAACACGGCTGATCTGCGCTATATTTTTGAGTAGACATTGAGCGCAAAATGACAGACGTATGTGATGAACACCCATTAACAGCAGGAGCAGTCGAGAAATTGAATTTCTTATTGTTCTGAAAGTGAATTTGATAGATAAGCAGATATACCTGTAGTCATAACAAGTTAACCTGACTTTACAATGAATGTAAAATCATTTGGCATGTGAGCGATGCATTTATGTTTACATTTTATAAAGGGACATTAATGGAGTAAGGTTAAATGAAAGAAAGGAAAGAGGAAAGAAGAATGAAGAGGAAATGGATAGAATGGGAGACAGAAATAAAAAGGGGAAGGAGAATGGGATTAGACGGATGGAGGGATGGAGAATATTAATGTGGAGAATGGTAGCAAAGAGATGAGAGGAGAGAGAGGAGGAAATTAGAAGA
The DNA here is from genome assembly GCF_964275005.1 of Diadema setosum. NCBI lineage: Eukaryota > Metazoa > Echinodermata > Echinoidea > Diadematoida > Diadematidae > Diadema > Diadema setosum. Next base: position 19,199,501 of record NC_092704.1, on the reverse strand, counting down.
GTGGGATAGAGTTCAGGTAAGGTGATGGAGAATGATAGGAGGAGATGAGGGAAGGAAAGTAGGAGATTAGATAGGGAATGGTAAAGGTAAGGTGATGATGGAGAATGGTAGAGGAGATAAGGGAAGGGAAGAGGGGGATTAGAGGAGAAGGGTAAAGAATGTAAGGTGATGGAGAATGGGAGGATGATACGAGGTAAGGAATGAGGGGGACTAGACAGCAATGGGTAAAGGTAAGGTGATGGAGAATGGTAGAGGAGATAAGGGAAGGAAAGAGGGGGATAAGAGGAGAAGGTAAAGAAGGTAAGATGATGGAGAATGGGAAGATGATAAGAGGTAAGGAAAGAGGGGGATTAGACAGAGGAGAAAGATTAAAGAAGATATGGTGATGGAGAATGGGAGGAAGAGATGAGGGAAGGAAAGAGGGGGATTAGACAGAGGAGTGGGATAAAGAAGGTAAGGTGATAGATAATGATAGAAGAGAAAAGGAGAAAGAGGGGGTTAGACAGAGGAGTGGGGTATAGAGGAGGAGATGCCAAATGGGTGAAGAGATGAAGAAAGAGAGGGAGGGAAATTAGATACAGGAGTGGGACAAAGAAGGTAAGGTGATGGAAAGTGGCAGGAGATGAGGGAAGGAGAGAGAGGATTAGACAGAGGAGTGGGATAAAGAAGGTAAGGTAATGTGAGAATGGTAGGAGGAGATGAGGGAAGGAGAGAGGGGGATGACAGAGGAGAAGGGTAAAAAAGGTAAGGTGATGGAGAATGGTAGGAGAAAAGAAAGGAGAAAGAGGGGGTTAGACAGAGGAGTGGGGTACAGAGAAGGTGATGCCAAATGGGTGGAAGAGATGATTAAAGAAAGGGAGGGAAATTAGACAGAGTAGTCAGATAAAGAAGGTAAGGTGACAGAAAGTGGTAGAAGATGAGGGAAGGAGAGAGGGATTAGACACAGGGGTGGGATAAAGAGGGTAAGGTAATGGAGAATGGTAGTAAGAGAAGAGAGAAGGAGAGAGAAGGATTAGTAGTGGGTGAAAGAGAATGTGAGGTGGTGGAAAAGAGGGGGGAGAAGAAAGGAAAGGAGAGAGAGGAACTAGATAGAAGGGATAGGGTACCTGCCATTTAAAAGACAAATTCAATAACTCTAAATATAACAGAAATATAGGAGACCATCATCATAAGCAAACAATTGATGAGGGTAATGGCCTCAGAAATAATGGTGATGGAGATAAGGGGAGGGGAGAGGGAGACTAAAGAGAGAAGCAGGGTAGAGAAGGTAAGGTGATAGAGAATGGTAGGAGGAGATGACGGAAGGAGAGGGTGATTAAACAGAGGAGTGAGATAGAGAGAAGGTATCAAGGTGATGGGAATTGTAGGAGAGGAGGGAAGGAGGAAGAGGGGGATGAGACAGAAGAGTGGGGGAAAAATAAGGTGATGGAGAATGGTATAGGAGATGAGGAAAGGAGAAAGAGGGTGATTAGATAGGAGTGGGATATAGAGAAGGTAAGGTGATGGAGAATGGTAGGAAGAAATGAAGAAAGGAGGAGATTAGACAGAGGAGTGGGATAAAAAAAAAGATAAGGTGATGGAGAACTGGAGAAATATTGGAAGGAAGAGGGGATTAGACAGATGAGTGGGATACACAAGGTAAGGTGATGTAGAATAGTAAGAAGAGATGAGGGAAGGAGAAAGAGGGGGTTAGATAGGAGTGGAATTAAGATGGTAAGGTGATGGAGAATGGCAAGAGGAGATGCTGGAAGGAGAAAGAGAGGGATTGGACAGAGGAGTGGAATATGAAGGAGGAAAGGTTTTGATCAACTGATTTTATTTGTGCATTTCTTTTTCATACATGAATGTAACACAAAGTCAATTGAGCAAACTAATCGAATACAGTTGAAACAGGTTAATGATCAATTCAAGTATACATTATTACTCCCTAATAATACAAACTGAAAAAGAGCACATATTGTTTCATGTGTAAGCAAAGTTAAGAATCACATACAACTGCCATTCAAGAGACAAATTAAACAACTGTAAATATAACAGAAATACCAGGTACAGGAGACAATAGGCATAGCAAATGCTGGACGAGGATAATGGCCTCAGAAGTAAAGGTGATGGAGAATGGTAGGAAGAGATAAGGGAAGAAGAGAGGGGGATTATACTGAGGAGTATAGAGAAAGTGAAGTGAGGAAGAAAAGGAGGAAGGGATGAGGAGAGAGAGAGAGGAAGAGATTGTGAGATGTCAGAAATAGAGATGTGACTATAGATGTGACTGTGTGAGGGATGGGGGAAAGGATGGGGAAGATAGTTGAAACATCTCAAACTTGGGAAACAACAGAGAGAGTCTGTGTAAAAAAATGATTTGTGTACTGATAGAGCTGTCCCAAAGAAGTTGTGATCAATGAATAATGGGTTCTTGAGGAAAAACTTACTTCTTGTCCAGCCTAAGAGCCCAATCCGAGGACATCTTGAGCGGGCGGTGCGGTGAAGCAGCCCGTCTGCATCCCGCCGGTGATAAGGACTGGGCCTGGTGAGGCTGACTCGCCATTGCCCAACTCCAAAGAATGAGAGAAACTTAAAAATTACGAACTAAATATCCGACACTTTCACCAATTCTCACTGACATTCGTGCTGAAACGAAAATCCAGCAATAATTCGCTGCTAGAAAACACCTTATGGATATGCCACCTATAGCAGAGTGCGGAGGATAGCACGTCTCGATCGTCTGTCCACCCATTTACTGATGAAACCTGATTCCCGCTCGGCAGGTTGTATTGCAGCGTAGCGCATCAGGCTGCTGTCTGCTCAATAGCTCTCTTGCTTTTCGGCAAGAGCGCGTACACCCATTCGTACATGCATGCATAACCTCGTGCAACCGTTTCTCCTTCATGCGTTTCACACCGGAGATGGGAAGGGAAAAGAGAATCTTGAAAATAATGATGAATTGAACCAGTGGGGGAGGTACGTAAAGGTTCGCCGCTGGATAGAGCGCGTCAAGCATGCGTTTGCATTGGACCGATGATTACTTATGATCCATTATTCTTTTTCCTCTCTCCCTTTCATTTCAGCTTTTCTGTTCTGTTGTTATTTCTCTTTTATGACAATCGTAAAAAAGAGTATCTAGAGTTCATGTCCCCGTCTCCGTTATTTTGTTACAATCTTTCTAACATTTTAGTCACATACTCCTTTCCGTTTTCACTTTCGTTTTATACGCGATTTTTCTCTTTTCTCTCAGTGTTTATACCCTTGCAACCCAATTCTTCTTTATTTCTGCTTTGTTTCATATTTCAAATTCGGTTGTTACCTCCACCTAATCATGAGAATGCTTTCATATCATCTTAGGCTACATTTATCATAACATTGAGTTGCGGGATCTATTTTGACTCATGTTTTGACAGCATGATCCTATGCAAATATGGTATGCGTTTATAATTTTCTTCTACAGGCGCCGGAAATTGAAGGACACGGGGTGGTTTTAAAAGAAACACCACTTCATGTTGGGGGGGAATCGAAATTTTCACTGAAATCAGACATAAGGTGGGAAAGAAAATTATGGATTTGCGCGGTTTAATGGTTTTCAAACTTTGGTCACAGAAAAGGTCACAGAAAAATGACAAATGTCAAAATTTAATAATACCAATCAGATGAGTGATAGTGTCACCGTACTAAAATTCCACATGTGTCGCCTCAATATGTATGATTGTTGCAGCTCGGATTAATATCACTTCGACTGCAGCAGACCTTATAGGGCCTATATCTCAAGGCCAAACTCAACTCAACGTAATCTCACAGGGAACACCGACAAATTAAAAAGCGAGCGGGGTGAGACTTGTATACAATGTCACAGGTTAACAACTCAGTCTTTCGTATTCACCCGCAGCACAATGGTAACGATATATTAAACATATAGCATTCTTTTTCAAACATTGCGAGATCCATGACAGTCTGGTTTGAGCAATATTCATGTGGTCTTTATAGTTCAATCTTTATATTTATTTTTGTACTGGTATATTTCATTTTAGTTGGGCAAGATAAACATATCCGTTCTCTGTATAATTCCACGCCTAATGAATTTTGGAACATACAGTTTTACAAGCGTTACAGCTTTTATGTAGGCCCCATCGTATTTCTGTTATTTCCTTGTGGCACCTTCATACAATCATGATATGACCATATACATTTGTGTTTAGCATGTTTTTTTATATTCAATCAAAAGACATTCATTCATTCATTTATTTTTCATTTCCAACAGAAACATATAAATATATTACAGAAATTGAATACATAGATTTCATCATAGTACGAAATAAAGGATAAGTTTACAGAAAAATTATAAGTATACGAAAATGTTGGAAATGGGGAGGAATGCTAAAAAGCTGAGCTTGTAGGGTGCATTCCCCCCACACGTAATACAAGAAATTATATGATCGATTGACTGATATACAATGACAATGAATGAAACAAAGAAACTAAGACAAAAAGACCTATAAGAGACCTAACTAATCCGAAACAAAAACCCAGATCAAATCCCTATACACTAAGTCGCTGTCATGGAGCGAAGACAAAAAAATAGAAGAAGACTAAACCAGACGAGAGGTACTGGATGGATGGAGCCGCTTAGCTGTGATTTCAACAGAATATAAGGTTGGATTTTTCACTTCTTTGCAACCAATAAGGGATCAACACAATTTTTCAATTTCATGAAATTAATATACAAAATATTAATTTTCATAATGATGTTTGGATAAATTCTTGTAAATGTTCAAAATGTTTTTCTTCAGATTACTCTTAAAAGAACTTTAACTTGGGGATGCCCTTAAACTGTTAGAAAGGTTATTCCAATATTTAGGTCCAGCAAATGTAAATATAGATTGTCATTCCTCAGAGTGACGAGTCGGATATTAATTTATGGAACATCGGTGTGAGCTCTCCAAGATACAAAAAAAAAAAATTATTCGAAGAGCTTTTTTTCTGGAGACGGGACAGTCTGTCGAGATAGGTTGGATGTGTCTTCCCCCAAGCTATAATACCATAATTAAAATAAGGTGAAATTAAAGCTGAATATAACATTAAAAGGATGGGAGTGGGGAAATAATATTTAACTCTATTAATAACACCAATATTTCGAGATATTATGTGACAAATACTATCAATATGTGACTTTCAAGAAAGTTTATCATCAATAACCAAACCTAAAAACTTCATTGATGAAACTTCATCTATAACTATAATATAATTATCATCTATTTTTATATTATTGGGGAGACTATTCAAAATATTACTAAATAATATACATTTAGTTTTAAGAATATTTGAAGGGTTTGTTTGCAAAAACCGATAAGTCCATTTTTTAAGATTTTGAAGTACGATCTCTGTCATAAAGTACAAAATAATACCTTTTAAATGATATATTGGTCACTACATAATACTAATAAAGGTATATTTTTGAAGTTATGGTCAAAAGAAGCAAAAATTTTTTTATTATTCTCTGTATTTTTCTTGATCTTTAATCGCAAATATCTCCACTTGGCAAATATGGACTTATCGGTTTTTGCAAACAAACTCTTCATTTAAAGACAACTTATTCGACCTTATCCAACATAACAATTTTTTACATTCAGAATTTAACAAATCCACCAAAATAAAGGATCTGAATGAAAAAGAAAAACATTAGAGTCTGCTAGAGTCATGGTTGTATTCATTTTGTATTCTTACTTGTATTATTGTAAATCATTTTGAAATTTCATTGAGAAAGTGGAAATATGAAAATAAATTTGAACTGAACTGAACTGAAGATATTGGCGCTGATCGAAGATAGAGACGAGCTACAGTAACATTGTCCTTACCAAAAAAAAAAAAAAAAGCCAACAAGCTGGCTAAAATACATTTTTAAAAGAGAGAGAGAGAGAGAGATCATAAAGTGACTTTCTCTTGAAGAGACCCCAATAGATACTGTCACTAAAAAAAAAAAAACGAAAAATGATTATAAATGAATAAATAAATAAGTAGTTCATCATGAGTCAATTGCTTCAGGGCTAATCCGCTCGAAATTAATATTGGGATAGTGAACAAGATTTCCTGCAGTGAGGAGTTACCATAATGTTAATGGTTACAGCTCGTTATTCCGAAGGTTCGTTATTCCGAAGGCTCTTTATTCCTAAGATTCGTTATTCCGAAGGTTCATTGTTCCGAATTTCATTTTCGGATTAACCAATCTTCGGAGTAACGAACCTTCGGAATAACGCCACAAATTTTCGGATTAACGAACCCTTTTTCATTTTCGGATTAACGAACCTCTAGATATAAGGAATTTGCGTGTTTCGGATTAACGACCCTTCGGAATAACGAACCTTCGGAATAACGAACAGCACCCAATATGGTTATCTAAGAGACTTCAGTCACAAACAGGAATCAGGATTCTGTCGTAACTATAGAGAGATTTGTGCTTACAAAATGTTTTATCCAATTATATTGTGTGTTAAGGACTACCTGCATATTATACTCTATATACTCTTTACTGCAGGAAAATATAAACATGCGTGGTATCCACTCCTTTCTTTGGTGTGTTTTGATATCCCCGTTTCTTTTATACGGATATAAATTGCATATCATTTTAATTCATCCGACTCAGTCTGGTGCGTATATTATGTAATGAGATATGTTGGTAAGTATCGTATAACTTCTTTCTTTTTTTAGTTTGACCAACAAGAAAAGTCTCTGGTGAGTGGAAAGACAAAGCAAATAATGAAACATAGATGTATATAAATATAAAACAAATGTCCAAGATTAGCGACTTGTATGAAACATCGCATCTTCCTAACCCTCAGGTTAAGAAATTTAAGCGCATAATGACTGCACACTTAAATCCTGTATAACATGGTAAAAATTAGGTTCCATGACATTCACTGCTGTGACAGTTACTTCCATGAAATATCTGCACGCTATATAGGCCTAAATAAGCCAACATAAAACCTACCTGCAAACATAACCCTAACCCTAATCCTGAGGCCTTGGAGAAAATAAGACAGGAACAATAATTGTCGCTAGAGCAAATGTCGAGTCACCAAAAAATAACATCAAACCATTTCACTCTTATACTTAACTCCTATTATAATTTAGATATAACATTATTGGTCTGCTTTAGCACAGAAAAAACGAAATAATATATGAGTTTATCGGCCCCTGCCGGCACAGACCTGGCGATGTCCTAACTGAGCCCTGTTCAGTGTACTAGTAGTCAATAAAAGTTATCGCAATTTCTTGAATATCGCCATCTGTTGCCCCCTTCGTGCGATTGTAGTACTCATAGTACTAGTACCCTATTCTAGACACTACTGAAATAGATATCTTTTTACAATAATTGATAACTAGAGTAATTTTCTGCATCAAAATTTTCATTAATATGTAACCACAAATAACCTTACCTATCGAGTACATACAAAATATATTACAAAAGTGAGATGTTGCTTTTCAAAAGCCCGAGAAGTAAAACTATAGTCAAGCACAGAAGTACATGTATGAACATTTCAATGTGGATCAAACCCAAACCAAAGATAGGTTCTAGAATCTCTTTGACCCAAACCTACGAGCGCGCGCTCTCTCCCTCTCTCTCTCTCTCTCCCCATAAAATACGTGCATGCACCATACCACCACTGTACCTCTCTCCCCATACCAGTCCAGCACAAGGCGCAGCTAGCAAACATGCATGATGAGTATTTTGTCTTGTGTAAGACTACGAGTTAACGAGCAGAGGTGAGGTGACAACCCCAAGTGGGTGGTTTCCCTAAAAATACTTCGCGTCTATCCAAAATGCAGCTAGTTTTCAACATATGAATTCTCCTGCTGGTAGAATGGTTTCTAGAAGTATCACTTATCAGCAAGAGCCGTAAAATGGTGAGTGAATTCAATTCTAATTCAGCCGAAAGCTAGTGATACGCCGTCTGGTCTGTGGACGATCAATCCCGTGTAGGCCGCCGTAGCGTAGTATTAATTTACCCCATGTTATTATCCAGTGATCCACGATAAGATCTGTGGGAGTGTACGGTGCAGTGCTGAAGTCGAGAGTGCAATGAATGAAGTGTAGTAGGCCCTAGGGCCTATTCGTGCGCCGGTGACAAAAGTAGTAAACACTGGTAAACATTGCAATCGTCTGAAACTGAGAGCAAGATATAGGCCTAGACTAAATGTTTTTATACTAAACGTCATTTAGAATATGCTGATTCAAGGTGTGTTTTAGACGACAGAGAGACTAAGGTGTTACACCTGTCTGCAACATTAGACAGTTCAGTTCAGTTATTCAAACCAAATCAAACATGACAAAAATACAAGACATAACTGTACAAATTTAGAATGACATTAGACAAGCTTTTCCAATGTGGTTGGCATGGCAAGTATAGGCCTAACTACACGCAGCCGCTGTCGCAAAGCGACAGCGGCTGCGTGTAGTTAGGCCTATACATGGTTACACCGAAGGAGGAAAATATTTTGCCAAAAATCAAAAATTTGATGTAAAAATGCAGAGTTTAGAATCAAACTGTTTGGCCGATCGCGCTGGAAATCGTCGCACACATATGTTATAACGTTTTGGGAAAATATGTAAATGACGGGAGTGAAGAGCCAATGATGATGCAGCTTCGGTGCAGCTCCCGATTCATGAATGAAAAATGTCATTGTCAATGCGTGAGAGGGCAGTAGCGAATTGCGCATGCGCGGTTTTCAGGGCACGAACCTTCTTGATGCGTACAACATTATAAGGAAAATAAAAAGAGAATTTCACAAAACTTTATTTTGTGAATAAAGTGCACATTTCTTCAACTCGTTACTGATTTGTGTTAAGGGAAATATTATTCCCTTTGCCTTCTGAAAGAAAGAAGTCGAGTGTTCTTATGTGAGAAAAGTGAAAATATGTTGAATTTTCTTTATTCTTCGTTGTACTCATGTGACATCACAAGCTATAGTAGTCTCCTCATCCAGCCGTGACTGAGCAGAAACTTCAAAAATTCATTTTGAACGGATTGTCCGATTTTCCTCAAACTCTCAGTGACGTGCTCTACTAATATTGCTGCATTCACTCAACCCACATGTCTATGAAGGTGAACTTGTCCTTTACAATGGTGTAAGTGGCATGAAGTTTTACAAGCAATTAAAATAATAAATCCAACTCAACTTGTCACTGACACAAATGACCCATAATTCTACCACAACAACGTCCAAAATTTGACCGCCTGCTAATAATACGCTTGGTTTGCGCGTGGTCGAACCTTGGCACAAGGGGCTTGGTGCTGGTGCCGCCATAGCCAGAAAGCTGTACGCAAGCTTTGCTTCCTTTACAACTAACGTAGACAACTAGTCTATCCAATCTAAGTTAGAGTAAAACCCCCAGTTTTCGGCCAGCCTCCAGAATCCGGACACTTATCACTTATTACAAGCCAGCAAATTCTACTGTCACAACACAAGCATACCACGTCATTTCACATACTGGCACACTCGTTCACCACAGGAAAGTGCCCGAGTCACCTCCAAAAATCCATCTAAAATCCCAAGTTTCGCCATAAAAAACGCAGAATCGGCGCAACTTTTCCGCAAATTAGGTCCTGTGATGAAGAATCAGGGTCGCTGAAAAAGCGCAAAAAATTGAAAAATTATGCTGTTCGGTTTCAAGATTTTTCACCTATCGCAAGCTCAGAGTGTAATGGTATCCTCAAAAAACACGAAAGAAAAACAAAATCACTGTACATTTGTACGTGCCAATGCAGTGAATAAATGTTCAGGGGCTGAATGCAAAAGCCGAGTCACCAGAATTCGGACACAAACGGGCACCGCAATGTCCCCGATGCAACCTTGCGCAAACAAGGTATGGCACGCGCTCATTTTTCAGTGGCCTTGTATGCATATTGACATTGAACACGCGTACAAATGTAGCACGTGTCCGAATTCTGGGGGATTAACAAGGTAATAATATTTGGGGATTTTGTGAAATGTTATGATGTATTTAACAAAATCAACATTGAGAAAAAGTAGTTTGATATATATATTCAGCATACTTTTTATAGATCATATAATTTTGTATGTATTATTTGAGTTGAAAAAATATTGCAGAAAAGCTTAAGTGTCCAAAAACTGGTGGTTTTACTTTATAGTTACTGAATGTCTGTCCGGAATTGATTTTGGGTGGTGCGACAGAGTTGACAGATTTAAGGAAAGTAATTAACTTTATAGTACTTGTGTAGTACCATTAGTCGCTGCATAACAAGGTAGAACTAGAAGATGTCTACTGCTTCATTGGGAACTACATTGATTGGTCAATGCACAGGCTGGGAACAAGCGGCTAAGCTACAGAACATTGTAGTTCTGTAACTATACAAATCCCTGTCACTGCACAGTAAGTTGTAACAGGGTTTTCCCAATCGCTTTCAAAATACCTAGCTTGCTAGGGACTCAGTGCGACCATGGTGCGACTATCAAGTGGGGTACACTTGGAAACTCAGACCTACATAAATCTAATCTTGATCATTTATATGCTCTATTGATACTGTAAAACATGACATTTTTGCAGCATGAAATTTTCACATACATAGTATGGAAGCCGACAGCCTTATTCGCAGCATGAAATTTTCGCAAGTTGCCTCTAACATTCATTGCATATACAATGTAGTGTAGACAAGATCTTTAATTTCGTGAAACTTGGCTCTTGCGAAATTCGTGAAATCAAAATGCATGCAAACATTCCTGGTTTTACAGTACGGTTTCCACATGATTATCCACCTAGTAAAGGCAGAAGTTACATAATTGCTGCACTTAAAGGGAACCCAAACCCAAAGAGCAATGTAGATTGACTGAAAGCAGCAACATTAGAACACATCAGTGAAAGTTTGAGGAAAATCGGACAATCGATGCAAAAGTTACGAATTTTTAAAGTTTTGGTGTTGGAACCGCTGGATGAGGAGACTACTAGAGGTTATGACGCACCTGTGGACAACAATATAAAGAAAATATAAGGAAAATTCCACAAAAATTCACTATTCCAGCATTATGAAAGAGCACTTGACTAACCACTTAAGAGAAAGCAGGGGGAATAATTGCTACCCTTAACATATTATGTTAGTACAGTATTCATCGCATAATCGGGACAGGCTGGGAGTAGCAAACACGGCCCCTTTAAGCGGGGTGCCCGATTTCACGTTGAGCACTCACCATACACTAATGGCATACGACATGTACATGTGTAGTGCACACACACACACACACACATGCATACTGACGTACTGTACATGTTATGAATACACAACCACGCTACCCCACGGCGTGACCCTCTAGCTCTCCCTGCATTCTCGCAACGATGTAGAGTCATCGCAACCAGGTTCTTCTTCTTCTGTCACCTCTCTTCGAACACAAAATATGTGGATTAAAAGCTAGCACTTTTTTAAACATTTGTAGAATTCTTGGACACGTAGGGCATTCTGTATAAATACATATCCACAACCATGGGAAATGATTACCCAGAACTGATGTGGGAACGTCAATGAAAAGTCCTTCAATCATTCAATCATCACGGCTTGATTGTTTACTTGCCGCGATCACTGCACTGTGTGTGTTGTCAATATGTAGCGATCTAGCTCGCCATATATACACATGTACAGAAAAGCGAAGGCGGGCAGCGAGCTGAAATGTACTGGATGGACGGAGGTCAAAACACACCAGTCCAAAGCTTGCTTTGTAAGTTCGATGTAAACGACAACTGATAGGGAATCTTTGAAATATTGTGGTATTTTGGTAGATTTTTTGTGTAAAATATCAACAAAATCAAAGATTGCTTGAAGAAAAATTGTCCCGTTTATCAGAGGTCCCCGCCCGATTATCCAGTGAAAATAACGTGCATTGGAAATGTTTCTGAGAAGCGTATGTCATTTAAGCGAGGTTCCCGATTATCAGATGCCCGATTATGCGATGAATACTGTATCAAGTTGATGGAATGTGTAATTTTCATGAAAAATGAATGAACTATCAGTGACGTCGGATATTCCACCAACACTCCCTCATTACCATATTCCCCTCTGCAGATTCACACTTTTTCAGTCGAAATATATGTTTTTTTTTTTTTTGTTGAAAGTAGTTCATTAATAGAGATACCAACAACATACATATATATATATATATATATATATATATTTTTTTTTTATAATTTGCGAGGACTGCCTCACTTTGAATAACTAGTCAGAACATGAAGGGCTATTTGGTGTAGATAGAAGGGGCAGATTATCTTGAGCTCTTGTGTTTTCTGGTAAATTAAAGTACATGAATTATTTGAATAATGCTGGAGATGTATGAAAATTTGCATGATGTACATGCTGCAACGCTGCACATGGATGCATGTACA